>NC_133312.1:23149568-23268169 GCF_012295235.1 Primulina huaijiensis
TATATATATTTGCAATAATCAAATAAATTTGAAAAGAAAAGCTTAAATTTTACCTGAGTTGAATAGCAAGACCATGCAGAAGAGCCCGATGAAAAGAAATGTGGTTTTCTTGGTTTCCATGGCGTCAAAAGTGAGAATAATTGATGAAAATGAATATGAAAAAAAAGAAACTTTGCTCGTCTATTTGTACTGATTTTGTATGTTTTGTTATTTAATTGAGTAATTATTTGCAATATCTTGGGGTGTGATATTTACCAGTATTTTTGGAAATTCACATTAATTTATTGGTTTTTTTAACAATATAAAGATTGTGTTTAATAATGGTAAATGAGATTAGTGTAAAGATCATTCGGAAAAAGGAAGGTTACAAATTAGGTTACTATTTGTAACGTCCTTATATTTTATTTGGAAAATTCTTGCAAAAATACATTTAGTACAGTTTTGTTGTTTCAAATGCACTTTGTAACCTAACGTATAACCCCTATCTTACATGTAGCATGGATTTTAAGAAAATAGTTCAATAAGCTAGTTTTCAAATTTCTATTTAAGTTTAGAATAATTATTCCATGCTAAGCCGAGACCTAATAGCCTTGGACCTAATTTTATGAGGAGCTAAAAGGATTTAGTACTTAACCAAACATGGTATTCGATTCGACTGGAAGTCGGATCGATATCAATATAGAACGGATTGACTATATTATCAATTGAAAAAAAAACAGTTAAACATATTGATCATGCAAAATGAGCAAATATTTATGCCTCTAAATTGTCAAAATAAGTTTTGGTCTAGTGATTAATCAGAATATTTTTACTTTTTTATTTGATTACATTATACATGTTTTAATTTTTAAAAATTGGTAATGAAAATTGATTGCATCATATTATATGACTTTGAATTCCAACTCAGGTTTTGAAAAAACTCTGATATCGGTATGCATGTAGATATATAAAATGTGATATTAACTAGGTATGAAACAAAAAATTTGAAAACCTAGACAATGGACCAATTTGACTACACAAATTATTGAGGTGCAATAATTTTTTGTAGGTAGAACGATCGAATCATGACGTTATACGGTTTAAAATATTTGAATTGTATCATTACCAACAACTATAACTTTTGGTAAAGCGGTAAACGCTTCATCCTACACAAATTATAGTCAAAAAATATTTTACGCGATTAGACTTTTTAATTTTTCTGCACCATTTATGTTATATTATACACTACACAAATATAGAGTATAAAATTTTATATTATATAAAGATTTACTTGCCGAAAATAAAGAAACAATTATATCATATATATATCGATTACTATATAATACAACATAGTCATTACGCAATCTTCGGTTTGCCTAAAACATCTTCCATCTTATCGAACTAATTAGATGGATTTACTATATTATTATTATTATTTTATCTATTACTCTTTCAATTTCAAAATTTTGTAATTTTTATTCAAATAAATTATTTTTTTTTTTTAATAAAATACCAGCATAAACCAATGAAATTTTACTGTATATGCGCCACAATCAACTATGTATCCTAAATCCATCAAGGTATCATTTAAAATAAATATCATAAAAATAAAATTTTTTACTTTTGTACAACGAACTATTCGTTATTTTGCACTAAAAAATATATCATATTATAACATCCAGTTATTCAGTACACACAGCACGAGAATGGTATTGCATCGAATCAATTTGCTGTCAGATAAAACATTCAGGTACATGTGAAATCAAGAAACGAACATTGATGAGTTCCACAAATAGAGAAGTGAACTGATACATATTTCCTTATAATCATCACATATAAAGACCCTCCGGTACGCCTTCTTTCTTCTTGAACATAACCTTGTCTTTGGCCTTCTTGAAATCGGCATGCATCACCTACATATGTAGGAAAAATTTGATATTGATAATCAGAATACAGCAAATCCATACATATTATGATATTAAAGGGCATAACTCTTAAGAATTTTTCACATCCAACAGCTGCCACTCCAATGTCGGTGATACCGAAATGGTATCCCAATGTCATGTCTAGTTTACATCAAGAAAACCATACGTTTCGGATAATTTCATATCTGTTTTCAGGATAAAGTGAATTGAAAGATGCTTTTCCTTCACAAAGATTTTCTGATCTATGCACTTCACTAACTTCAGTATCATATTTACTGATAGTAAAGGAAGCAACAAACATACATATGATGATAAACACCATAACATTGCACTAGATTATTCCTTGTAAGAATTTTCTTACCTTCATGCGACGCTCTCTCAAGGCAAGCAAACCAGCTTCAGTACATATAGCCTTGATATCAGCTCCAGAAAACTCATCTTTGGTCATAACAAATTCTTCAAGGTTGACATCATCAGACAATGTCATCCTTGATGTGTGTATCTAAACATAAAACAAGTCGCTTATTGAGTGGTGTTGACGGTCATTAAAATGTTGGCCTCTCTGTACCAATGCCAGTGTTACATCTATCACAAATAATTCCAAAATACCTGAAAAATACGCCTCCTTGTCTTGATATCTGGAAGAGGGAATTCAATTTTCCGGTCTATTCTACCAGGCCGAAGAAGGGCAGGATCAAGACTTTCAATTTTATTCGTCGCAAGAATTACTTTAACATCTCCTCTTGAATCAAAGCCGTCTAACTGGTTCAGCAATTCTAACATAGTCCTCTGAATTTCACGTTCACCACCTGAATGAGCATCATACCTGCAGAGAGCATTTTCCAATAATTGCATTGATGATAACCGTGCCTAATGATAGCGGACCGACCCGTAGGAAAAAATTACCTTTTTGTGCCCACCGCATCAATTTCATCAATAAAGACGATAGATGGAGAGAGATCATCAGCGACTCTAAATAATTCTCTCACCAATTTTGGACCATCTCCCAGGTACTTCTGAATTAATTCACTACCAACAACACGCAAGAAAGTGGCCGATGTAGAGTTTGCCACAGCCTGACGGAAATAAATAAAAAAAACAAGGATAAGAACACGATGCTTCAAACTCAATTGTTTCCAGATGTAATATAAAACTGATTATTAAAGAAGCCAATCAACTAACAATAACTGAATCCTACAGCCACGAGCCATCGATCATGCCCACGGCAGGAGCCCATCCACAACACTCGGCAATCATATATTGTCGTAAACAAATTCCACTCAGAACCCTTCATATTCAGCATTTATCTAGGGATTCATTCACTAAGCCCCCATAAGGAATAAAGTTGTTAAAAAATTTATCCAGCTTGACAGAGAAAAACTAAAAAATTAAGCACAATGGAAAATGTCACCACATGCTTCAAACACTTTCAACTGTCCCTGTTCATACGAATCACCAGTATGTAGCCTAAAACGTAGTTATCAATGAAACAGCAGCCGACCGGGATACAAGGCTTCTCCCTGTTCTCCCCACCGTAACACATCAAGAACAAAACAACTATAACTCGCCCATTGAAAAACAAACATCGTGACACTGACAATAAGGCCCACATTACATATCACCATTCATCTTATTCACAGAGGACATATGGATCTCAAAGTACACAACGGAAGAAATAGGAAAGTAACTAAAGAAAGTAAAAATATACAAACCTTTGCTAGCAGTGTTTTTCCAGTTCCAGGTTCTCCGTAAAGGATGACGCCCTTAGGAGGTTTAATTCCAATGTCCTCGTACAATTCAGGGTGAGTCAATGGAAGCTCAACCGCCTCTTTAATCTCCTGAATCTGAGCATCAAGCCCACCAATATCTGCATAAGACTCCAATGGAGCCTTTTCAACCTTCATGACAGATACCATAGGATCCACTTCATCCTGAAGCAGTCCAACAACAGAAAGGACCTGCAAAAAGGAAAATTTTTCCAATTCAAAATTCAACGACATTTTTCAACTGATTTAGCTAATTCAAGTATTTTATTTAAGATGCATAGCTTTACAAATTCTTACCACTCGGAACTTCAATCTGAAAATATTAATGGTAGAAAACGAGCATACAAAATGTAGCATTTCGGACAACAATTCCAATTCAGCCCTAATTTCCCATTTCCATCTCCAAATTCTAACTCAACAAATCAAAGAACAAACAATACCTTATTGTGCATAAGAATAGCGCATCCAGGCTCGAGCTGATCCTTATCCACGAACGACAAGATCCCGACGTAGTACTCCGGCCCCACCGACGATGATACAATAGCGTGATTCTCATCAATCAGCTCCTCTAAATTTCCAACACTCATGGGTGTCCCCCTTAAATCATCAACCTTCGATCGATCCTCCTCAGTCTTCTCCTCCTGCGGCTTCAACCTCTCTTGATTGGCAACGAACTCCTCTTCCATCAACAGAAAGTCTTTGATCCGTTCCATCTTCAAAAGACGCAGCTTGCACTTCGTCAAAGGAGTCACCGTAGGCAACCGAGCCGCCGCTTCCGGACCCTTCTGCTTTCGCTGCTTCCGTCCCACACGAGACGGTGGCGCAGCCGGCTCGAATTTCTTCTCCTTCTTATCTCCGTCGTTCTTCCGGTCCCCGGGGAGTTGCCTGTTCAAACTACCAGGAGTACCCTGACCCATGATTTCTAATTTGAAATTGAGAATTGAATTAGGGCTTCTGTCTCAGCGGATAAAGAGTAATGGGGAAACAGTGAAGTAACATCATAATAAGGACTTAAATTTTTTTTAAAAAAATTTTTAGTAACATCATAATAAGGACTTAAATTTTTTTTAAAAAAATAAAAAATTTTTTAAAAAAAATAAAATTGTCATTTATCTTAATATTTTTTTAAATATACTAAATAAAACTCAATATCGATATTTATGTAATGGGCCTGAAGCCCAATCTCAAGAAAGCCCAAGAAACGACTCTACGGACTACGAAGGTAAGGCAAGCAATCGGCGTGAAGCTCTGGATTCTGGAACGAACTTGCAAAAACCGCTGAGATTGGATTATGGCACCCAGAAAATGCGAAGTGTGTGCGGAAGCGCAATCAAAATACAAGTGCCCGATCTGTGTGATACCCTAGTGCGTTGATTTCTCCATGTGTATTGACTTTCTAAATCTTTCGACTTGATTTGACGATGATTCTGTTGATTTCTTGCAGTTGTTCGGTGGTGTGTTTCAAGAAGCACAAAGGTAGTGTAATGAATTGATTCTTTTACAGCAGTTTTACCATTTGTTACTTTGGATTTGCAGTTGGGATATATGCCTGTAACGGTTTTTTATGCGATGTTTACGCAGAAATTCCTTGCAAAAAACTGGAATCTCCTGTGGAAGTTAAAGTTTGCGAGGCAACTGGTACTTATTATTTTCCAAAAGAATTTTTGTATTTTAGTTGCTCAAAGGAATTCATGATGGAATGTCGAGGTCATTTTAATGGAAAAAGACTTCTGCTTTTGATTTGCTTGTTTGGAGAAACTGTTTGTTTAGGCGCTGTCAACCATATACCCCATATGAATTACATTTATGGGATCGTATTGGCTAAGCAATGGATTAAGCACTTGTTAATTTTTGTCGTAGCTTGGTGCTGCAATACAATTATAGCTGATTTATTTTCTTTGATAATTGTATGATTTTCTTAAAACTTATATGATGCTGACTCGTTCATGGTTGGTTCATGGATAAGAACTTTGTAAGTTTTTACGCACCATTTAAGTTAGCAAAACACTTTTATTGTAGTTTTGATAATCTGTGGTTGTGTTTGAGTTCATGGTGAGAAGGAATTGTTTGATCAGACATTTCTCTGTTTCTTGAAGTGAGTTATTTACTCCTTTGGTAATGGTTTGAGGAAGTTATCTGATTATACCATTTATTTGGTACTTTAAGTTACATGACTTTTTACACTACATTGTTGTATTAGCTACTTCACCAATCATGAATGATGAGAAACCGCTTTATGTTGAGGAGCCAAGTGAAGTGTTGCAAGGAGTACAACTAGAGTCGATAGGTAAGAATGTCACCTAGTTTGCTGTTACATTCATTGCAATTTCCCAAGCTAAGGTATGGAGAAGGTGTGTCCTAACAAATGACCATAATCTCTGAGTTGTTCTTCATATCTCTCTACTACGATTGTGCTTGTTTCCATCTGTTTGTGTGAATATGGACTATGGAATGCATGTATCTTAAGTTTGTCTGCAACATTGTTTACGGTATGCTATAACTTTTGGAAATGCATTTGAAAGAGAAATTTGCTCGAGGCATGTTGCTTGTAGTTCCAAAAATTTGTGTTGATGAATTCTCATGTTCTCTCTCTCCTTGATTTTGCTGCAGCTTCTTCTAGTGAAATCCGGGATGCAATAAAGGATGAAAAACTTAAGAAACTTATATGTGACATAGATTCTGCCTTGGATCCTGAGAAGGTAATTTCAATCAATCTTGCTTGGATGCTGTATAGAGAACACTGCTCGTGTATTTTAATTAAAAGATTTTACCAGCATTTGAAATCCTTTTTTTTTTAACTCGATAGTTTGATTTCAATGCAAGGTTTTTGAGAAAACAGATACATATTTGTCTGTGCGCGATAACAATAAATGTTTGAAACTCATGAAGTTTGAATGTTCCAAAACTGTGGATCAAAACAAAAAATTTCAGGCTCAAAGCAAACTTCTGAATATGTGAATATTGCTGGGTGTGTTTTTGTACTTTAATAGGAGCTTCATAAAGTAATGGAAACGGAGGAATTCCGACTGTTCACTGAAAAGGTATTTACTTATTTCTCGCTAATATAACCAGTCCAATTTCAATTCTTTAAGTTAACTGTACTTCCCAGGATATAAATGAACATGGTTTCATTAAATTAACAGTTGAGCGAACTTGCATTTTCATATTTGCAGATCCTGGCCACCATAACTCCATAAAACTAAGCGTATTTCACAGCTTTTTGGGGATTGAAGGAATTTTTAATGGAAGTGCAGAATTTTTTGCGATCTGACTTTGTTTCGTGAAACCAAAAGGATTAACTGCCAAATCAAAGGTTATTGATCCTCAAAGACCAGACTGTTGCTGTAGCACGTGAATTTGTGACGTATTATTCATCTCAAAGTTTCAGAATGCAAGAAAAGTGTTCCAGTCTATCCAAGATAAATATAAGAAAATCTGCTACTATGGTTATAGGTACAGGTCAGGTGTCTAATGTCTATGCTCGTGCTCTACTCTCTTACAAAATTTAGTCGGGCGGATGACTTGCTTATGTGATTGCCTTGAATTCAACTCGAAACTTTTGTTTCAGAAAATGATGTTATCCTAGTCCATCATGGTTCTCAGCACCATTATTGCACTGCAATTACAAAAACAAAACGTCGATCGATGGTTCTTTCACAGTAATATTAAACAATCCAAAGAATTTCAATAATATCCAACAGTTTTTAGTGATCGTAAGTATGATATTTTATTTTTTCTAAAAAATTGATATTTTATGAATATAAGAAATATATGACCATACGAATTTCCTACCAGATTGATGCTTCTAAGCGTTTCCAATATCTTTTCTGTTACTAGGCTGCTTGCTAATAGATTGTACCACAGTTTGATTCTGCAAAACAATTGGAGGGGACTTATCAATATAAATAACTACCCGAAAAACATGTCCTGCATAAGTTCATATGCATGTACTTTCATAAGTAATCTACTGAATAATCTGACAGCTGATATCAACAATTCAATGTGTGGCAACGTAAACTTGCCTGTGGTAATGGTGGTTGTGCCTGGCGGGGACCGAGAAATTGCTGATATGGTTCGTTAAAATTTTGCATTTGTGGCTGGTTTGGATTATGGGAGACTGCTGAATTTGAAGTAGGATCGGTCTGATTAGAAGCTTGAATTCTCGAAGGGTCAGTTACAGAAACTGGTGGCATATGAAATGCAGGCATCGGAAAACAAGCACTCATATGTGCTGCTGCTGGATTTGGCAATGCTGAACCGGGTAGCATAGATGGATAGGGCATCATAGGTCGATTCATGCTCATATCCATTCCCATTCCCATTCCCATTCCCAGCCCCATGCCCATTCCCATTACAGGCATGTATTGCTGCATACCAGGGTACATCATGGGAACCATTCCACATCCCATGGACATCATCATCTGCAGGTACATTTACATCAACTTCTTCTCATAAGTTTGAGTAGATGTGACAGGGTTACTAAATAAAGCTCCAAAGTTATTAGATCAAGAGTGTCTCCTTTCCAAGATTCAGTCTAAAAACGAGATGCTAGAAACCATACCTGTACTTGGAGTTGTAGTGATTTCAAGTACTCAATTGCCTCATCCAACATCGAAGCCTTGTCTGACTGAATTTTGGAAAGATAATCGATTCAATCTTTATGTCTTACAGACCACTTTTCCATAAAATATAACCAGGGCAATTAGGGATGGATCCAGAAGGGCTAATAGCATAGTAGGGACAAGTGGACGTACATAATAATTGAAATTTTTCATAATTTCTAAGCTTTCTGACCTTGTTGCATCGAGGTATGAGTTCCTGGAGTGCCTTCATCTTTTCATTTATCCTATCTCGACGCCTCTGCATTGATAACAACTTCAATAATTTCAATAACTGAGTCCTTTCTATAACATTAAAAAGATTGAAAAAGTTTAGCATGCAAATCAGGAAACAATCATAAATCCACACAAACCCTTTCGGACAGATTGTGCACTTCCGCAGCACGAGACTTTTTTGTTAATGTTGAACCGTGAGCTTGCGGTTTGATTTCTGTAGCTTGGAACTCAGTATCCTATAATTACACCAAACAGAAGCAAAAATAAGATAAACTGATCATCAAATGTAACAAGCACTAAATCACATTTTACACTTATGATTCGTTATACTCTTTAAATTGGACTAACTGATATAACTCAATGTCCCTTTTCCATACCAACCCAATCCAGCTCTATCAACTCAACTCTTTAAAGCTGATCTTATTTTTAAAATAACCGACCCAACCGAAATATTTACAAGATCAAACTACATGAATTTAAAGAACCTAACTCATTGAAAATACTAATATAACTAAACTAACCCAATAAGACAGAAATCTTTTCTTCAAAAGCTTTACTCTAATGGTATTTTGATTATTTATTAAATTTTACACCAACCCACATAAATTATTTGTAATCCAACAGAGTCTGATTTTGCTTATTTTGTTTTACTCCAAAGGCCAATGGTAACATTCTGTGGGTGTTCCCCGTGATCCCGCACAGAAAACTTGGTTCTCCGCAATCCCAGCCACATAAATCCCTCTTCATTTTTTAATTATATGTTATTATATTATTACCATAATTCAAAGTGCCCCCTGCAACCGAAAACCTGTGGCATGCAGCCCACCCACGTGGCAAATTGCCATTGTGCCGACGCTGGCATATGCCACGTGTACTAGTATAGGTTGCCCAACATGACCATTCGTGGTTGTCAGAATCCCAAAATACATTCGTCTATTTTTTTTGTGTTCAGTCTCTGAGTATTTTTTAATACTACATTTCCACATGAAGTATACCATATTTTGTATGACATAGTACCACAATTTTGTGGGTAGAGAGTGAACCCAAAGATATATTTTGATTGGAAATTCTTCACCAACTTCTCCCCCAAAATATGGAGAAAAAAGAAATGCAAGAATCGACAATGTTATATTTAATACAAAATTAAATATAAAACTATCATATCTATTTAAAAATCATGATAGAAATATTTGGATGAACAATTAACAGTATAGCGCCATTTGGATAGTGGGTATACACTAGCTAGCAATAAAATGGTTTGTTGCATCACATTTGTAAACTACATACTTGATTTACACAATTTGTAGGACCAAATATATGATAAAATGTCATCAACAACCATATAGTTTACAAATATCATGCCTTTTCAATGGCCCCATTACTGTTATATATTCTAAAGTTAAATATGAACAGAAGTTAAAATTGCATTTGGATCGGATCAATAGTTGAGGGATTTGAAATACGTTGACTTGGTTTAAATAATAATTTAAAATTATATTTGGATGGATGCACGGAAGGATTTGAAATTCTTGGATTTCGAATGATGAAATCATAAAATTCATATTTTACTTATTCACATGTTATGTTGAATTTCATTGAAATCAATTATAGTTAATATAAAATATTATATAAAAAGGATAAATTTGAGATTTATGATATATGAAATTATAAAAATATATTTGAATATATTAAAATTTATCAATACAAATACATCTTAATAATCAAATAATTTGATAGGAGCAAATATTTGTGTGAGACGGTTTAACGAGTCGTATTTTGTGAGACAAAATCTTTTTAATAAACTAATTGTAAAAAACTTATCTCCAACCAAATTTAAAAAAACCTACCGGTTTTCGATCCCACTTTTGAGTTTTGATCGAGTTAAATAATTATAATTAGTAATAAAAGAGTATTAAATAAGGCAAGGACTGATAAGTTTAATGTAGCTGACCTCCTTCGAAAGCTCGCAGTATCCGGCTGCTCTTCCTTTCCGCTTCCGGTCTTCCGCCACCGTCTCCGGAGGACGACGATCTCCGCCAGAACTGAAACTTGCTCCGGAGCAGCTGGGAGAGGACGTAACGGTGAATTCAGCAGGACCTGCAGCCACTTCAACAGCCTCCACCAGAGGGCCGCTTTCGACGTTACGTCCGGGAACGTTCACCTTAGAATCCTCCACCGTGTGAGACACCTGCCCCAAAACCGGGGTCTCATTCGACTCCACAACAGTCATGGACCTCGCATTCGTCGTCCCCGCCGCCACGCCTGACATCGGTATCCCTGATTCGTTTCTTAACCGGGTCGGTATCCGTGAGATATGGAGGAAGTTCTGTATGCGTGGGGGAGCTTGAACCGGCGGCGCGGCAGGGCGAATATCGACCACCGACCTCGGCGGAGCGAGGGCGGTGATAGGTGGTGTGGATGGAGGAGGAGCGGAGTAGAGAAAATCCGCGTACAAATCGCGGTCGAAGGAGGAAACATCGAGTGGGTACTGAAGCCAAGAAGCCATCTCATCCTCCTGCATGAACAAATGCTGCTGCGTCGGCTCCTCTTCGCCGCCAGGTCGGATCTCTCTCTGCTCCGCCGTAATCACTGTCTCGCAGCCGTCTCCTATCGCAGCTTTCTTCGACGATTTCTGGGTCTGCGCCACAACTTGCCCATTCTGCCATAGCAGCTCCATTATCTCCTCTTCACCTCTGCAAGTAATCCAAAGTGACCACATAATCAATTTCAAGGGTTACAAATCATCCAAAACAAATACGGCTGTTGAAAAACAAGAAGAGTGCTTACATTGCAGGCCTTCTGGGTCTAGAATTGGATAAACCAGAAGACGTAGGAATCGAAAAATCATCTTGCACCTCTTGAAAATCCGGAACACGATGATTCATCGTCTCCACCTCTCAAATCGTCAACTCAAAATCCCTCTTCAATTCAATCCGGAGGTAAATATCCCAAATAATCCGAATTTCAGCACAAAACAACAACCCTCACTCAACGTTGATCAGCAAATACAAAAAACCCAATAAATTACCGCGTAGGCTATAGATATGGAAACCTGTTTTCGCCCACAAAATTCTATCTCTTCCAAATGAAAAGGGTCGAGGAAACCGAGAAAAGGGAATAGACAGAAAACCCATTAATAGATCAACCGCCGTATTTGAGAATTTTCCATTTCTTTAATTTTATCTCGAGCTCTTAGCTTTTTGGAGTTGGAAAAATTGTTGGGTTGTGTTAAATGAGTTGTTGCAGCGAAGATAAGGTGGTGCTTTCTCTTTCGGTGCTGTGCTTTGGTTTTCTCGAATTTGGAATTAATAATAATAATAATAATAATAATAATAATAATAATAATTTGGGGGAAGAAAAGGACGAAAAGTGATGCTGACAGTATGTAAGTATCGAACACAGTGCTGCTCTGTCTTCTTCTTCTTTCACATTTCTCCACCTTCCATTTTTGTAGCCAAATCTTCAATCATGATCTAACTATTTACATACAATGCCTACATGCGTATACAGACATATATATGTATGTGATGATACCACGAGATATCCTATTTATCCAAAAGGTACCCGGAAAAACATAAGAAAGATAAAGGTTTACAATCCTACATTATAGTGCTTGGACTTCTGGACCTTAAGCCCTGGCTTCTTCACCTCGTTCCCCATCATAATCTTTGGGCAAAGATTCGATTGCTCGAACAAAATCTGGGAAGCCTTTCTTATCTGTTGGGAGAAGGTTGGCCTCTTCGAATTGCTTCTTGCATTTGTTCAACTCGGTTCTAAAGAAGATATATGCCCTATCTTCAACCGATGCCCTAAATTCCGGGGTTTGAATGAAGGAAATTTGTCATTCCTCTTCAGATCGCTTGGAGGCCACCAGAGCGGATTCCGCTTCTTCAACACGGGCCTTGTGATGATTGAGTTCTTCGGTCAGAGATTAGGTCTGCGCCTCTGAGGATAAGAGTTCAAACTTCAAAATGGTAGAGAACCAAGGGGTACTCGGGATATCAGAAGTAGAGGAGTTGGGGACCCGGGCTTTGCCTATACCCTTTTTCAAATCTCAGGAAGTCCCAGCAGCCTGGAGATTCATCTTCTGTTTCTTGGATTTTTAAGGGAAGGAAGGGGGACTGGTCTTTTGGAGGAGGGGGAAGAATCGAAGTGTACCGCTGCAGACTCATAATAGATGAGTCGCCCGCGTTCACTCCAGAAGTAGAAGAAGTATAATTAGACATATTCAAAGAAGACGAGAAGAACTTACGGGGATTCGGAAGAGGTTGGAAAACGTTAAAGTCACCGGAAAAGGAGCGGGGTACGCTGAAATCTTAATAAATTGAGACCAGAACGCAAAGATGTAAAAGTATGAAATGGGAAAAATCGATCACTTTATATAGGTGGAAGATGTTTGATATAGACCGTTGATATCTAAACAAATAAACGGATACGATGCTCCTCGGAAGTTGTGCAGAGCATGCGAAATGATACGCTCGGAATACGAAGCGACACCCGAACTTTCAAGTGTTAGGGCTTACATAATGCTAACGTCAACCCTACATCACATGAATTCAAAATAGCAGTGAATTTCTTGCCCAAAGCACATTCGGATTGTTCGAAACAGCGAGTAAGACTCTAGCTCAACTATCTAAGAGGGGAGTGATGATACCCTCGATGATATCCGGGTCATCCAAGATGTACCCGGGTTATTCCGGGTTTCGGGTAGTTAGGAAGCCAAGAAAGTTGAGCAAACCGACCAGTGTTCAGAAAGAGCCAAGCTCTCAATTGAGTCCAGGCAATGAAAGCTCATGTAGTGTAATTAGTAGACAGTACTCCACGTCATGTTCATCCACCCGAGCACCCCTGTACATGTGTCATTTCCAGGTTCACAGGTATGAGACGTCATGTCTTGATAATCATTGACATGTCTTTCAGCACACGTAAGAGTGATGTAACTAGCCTAGAAGTAGTATATGCTGTCAGATTTAACAATATCAGAAAACAGGGTATGAGCGATCATCTCACCTTGAGTAGTAGCTGAACACTGATAACAAAGTTATCATTGACTTTTATCTTATAAGTATCATGTTTTCTTAATAATCATTCATTCATATATTCTCTATGTCATTATCAATATGAATGGTTTTAAATATAATTTTTATAATATGAAAAAATATTTTATATATGTGATAATTATGCTAAAATTTTGTGATATGTCATCTTTGTTTAAAAAGAGTTTGTTTATAATAAAAATTTTACTTCTCATATTGTGTAGGTTTTTATTGTTGATAAACCCTATGGCTGTAAATAAGAGAATTCATCTCATGCAAAAAAAAGAGGTGATTTTACGCAGAAGCACATACATAATATTGCACCTTTGCACGCCATAAACTTTAGAGAAAACAATCTACAAGGTTGCTGGTAGGGGTGAGCAAGATTTTGGTTAAACCGAATTAACCGACCGAACCGAGCCAATTCGGAAATTCGGTTTTCCAATTAAAAAAATTCGGTTATATCGGTTAATTCAGTTCGGTTACGGTTTTCAAAATTTTGAAATCGGTTAACCGAATTAACCGATATAATAAATACTATTATTTAATAAATTTTTATTTTTATCAATTTTTATATATATTTTAATTTTTAATTTTAAAATCAACCCTAATTCTAATTCTAATCAACCCTTAATTTTAAAATCAACCATATCAATTTTTATATATATTTTAATTTTTAATTTTTATGTTTTTATGCATTTGTGTAGATTGTAGTGTTCAAGAAAAATTACATATATAATTAAAGTTAAATTACAAATTTTTTTTAAAACTAATCGGTTGACCGAATTAACCGATTTTAATTCGGTTCGGTTTTCATCGATTATGAAAATTAATTCTATCGGTTCGGTTATGGCTAAATATTTCGGTTTGGTTCGGTTATTGCTAATTCGGTTCAGTCGACCGAATGCTCACCCCTAGTTGCTGGTGATCGAAGAGTGCTGAATCCACATGTTGCCGAGATTGTTAGAGACATTTGCAGACAACAACTGATAAGGAGTTGGCTGAAGATTTATTTTTGTTGCTCTGGTTTTGGCATCGTGTTTTGCTTCCTTATATACTGTTTTAATGTGGTTATTTGTTTTAGGAAGCATTTGATTTTCTCATTGTGTTGAGAAAATTAGTTTTTGATTAAATCACTAGTGATAGTTTTTGTGTAAACTCGTTGGTTTTTTAGTGATTATTTTTGCCCTGAGACACCTCGCAAGTATTTATACTTGTGCAAAATTTATTCTGTTCCATCGTATTTACTTAAAGTTAATTTGTGTTACAACATTATATATTCGGCTGTATATTGTCTGACATATTATAACATTTCACAAAATACTTAATTCTAATAATACACAAATTTACAGTCACATACGATCTTACTCATTTTACTGTCAAACAAAATATACCACGTACCTTACAAAGTTGTCGACTTTTTCTTTGGTATGGGCTCGACGGCGGCTTAAACTATTTATTTCCTTGGCTAATGTGATGAATATTCTTGCCAAAGTTGTTTAGGGTTGCCTTGGACGATCGAAATGAACACGAAAAAAGAATAATCCGTTGGACTTTGTACTCTGGTCTATTAGGCTTTTCCATTATGAATGAAAATTAGATACTTTATAGACTTTTTAAGTGGATGGTAAATATGGAATAAAGAATATCTAACATAGGAAAATAATCTTAGTATGAATGAACTTATATTGAATTACATTTTGTAAATTTGTAAAAAATGATTGGTTAAGAGACTCTTTGTCGTGTACGCTTGCACAAAAAGTGCAAATCAAGGCTCGATTTGTACTTGAAATTGTTTGACTTTTATGCAAACATACTAGCGCAACCTGGATGGATGATCCACATAATGGTTGTCAACTCTAATGTTCAATCTTATAGTTTACAAAAAAGGCGGTTTGGGCTAAAAATAGGCAAACGGTTATCGTGTTCGAATAACAGACTAAGGAGTCCGAATTTGTAATGTTACTCAGCCCGCCAATATATCTCAAGGGAGTAGAATCCAAGTGCATCGGTATATTTTACCTGAAATACACTAAGTAGGATGGGTGATCCACATATGTAAGTGTCTGAAAACAGTGAACAAATAATGTCAAAGAACTGAAAGTCCAAGCAAAATCCCCCATTATCACCTTGCTAGTTGTCCACTCTGTTCGAGCCAATCTTCCAGCCCCAGGTGTTATATTTTACTTTTTTTTTAAAAAAAATTATTTTTACTTAGTTTCTATGTTTTTTTTAAAAAAACAATTGAATTTTTTTAAAAATTAATTATAAAAAGAGTAGGCTTTTTGTGAGACAGTCTTACGAATCTTTATCTGTGAGACGGGTCACTCATACCGATATTCACAATAAAAAGTAATACTCTTGAAGTGACTTTTACTCTAAAATGATTTTGTATTCGGATTTTTGTCGACTTTTGCAGGCGTTTAAACATACTTGAAATGTTAAAGCGTCGTGGAAAGGGACCGCCGAAGAAAGGCCAAGGCAAGCGTGCTAAAAAGACCAGCAAATAGCTATGCCACTGTGCAGTGCAAACTGCTGATGTTTTTCTTGACTGATATTTTACCATTTTACATTTTATTTCACCTGCGCTAATTTTTTATGGCATGTTCGATGGAACTAGATTCTGGGAAATGAATAGAAGAAATTGACGTTGAATCGGATCAATTTCTGAACCTTCGTTCATATTTTCCGCATCACTGGAATGAACAAACGAATTGTCTGGACTCGAATAATAATTTTTGTTTTCAAATTGGAGCCCAATGTAAACATTTTCATCTGGCTTGAAACTCGAAAAATTTATTATTTTGGGCTTTAATTTGGCTCGATTGCTCGAATCATAGTTATTTGGTATTTAGTTATCAAGATCTAGTGGAAAAGTTGCAATTTCCTGTGTGGGCTTAGTCTCACTTGCTCGCTCTTTTTTATGATTCCTCGTTTTCTCGATCTCTTTGTATGCTTCTTGAAATAAGACTTCAAGTGAGTGTTAGGATTTTCAGTGTGTGTGAGATCATCTATCGCATACCCACCACAAATCCACAATAACAAGTTTAAATTCATTCTTCCATCAATTGGGGGAGACATTAAAAAAATTATTAATAAATTTGAGTGACTCTCCGATATACCAATCTTTTCGCTCTAGGCTCATGACTAACACCCTTGTGCAACACACGAACGCGACAAAACCCGATCATAACTTTCTTGACGTGATATCTCTATAAACTGGTGAAATAAAAAGAATTGTATCAAGAAGTTCAAATGTTTTGATGAGAAGCTAAACAACCACTTATTTGGCGTACTAAGAGTACAACATTCAAGAAGACTAAACTAAAAGATGACACAAAACAAACGAGCCAGTCATTTGTCAAACTCCCAAGATGACCCCTCCATCCTCTGCAAAACAATTAAAAGCAAATTTTCAAACTTAATTTACCCTCAAAACGTGATTAAATGAACAATGAGATGAAGAATTTATAGAGAAATAATGATGCTGGGACCTTTTCTTATAATTGCAACACCATCGTGGCATAAAAATCATCAGCTATTTCCACGATTTTATGATTCGATGAGAGAGATTTCATATTAATCTTTTGCAACACTCCATTCAACAAGAAATCCGTGTTGGGTTACCGGTTTTCTCTTGTTCAAAACTCAGCGGAAGTTTAAAAATTTTATTTTGACATTCAGAATATTATATTGGACACTCGTATGATTTAAATTAAAAGAACATACATAGGGAGTTTATAATTTACTTTTAGTGACTAAATCACTCGGCACGAACTACTCTAATATTAATGGATATAGCTGTTGTTGAATTCCCTACGAATTTTCTTCAAAATCTTAATTGGACTAGTCCAACTAGTTTAATTAATTATATCAAAGTCCATTAAGAACTTCAATTATTTAATATGTTAGACTTGTACTCGTACAAGCTCATTAAACATGCTTCCCATTACATTTAATTTAATACCTAATAAACTCAACTTGTGAGTTTAATAATTTAAATTATCAAATTTTATAAATTCAACTCCTTAAATTTATTCTCTCCGGATTTTAAATATCATAAATTCAACTTCTTGAATTTACTATCTCATAAATTCAACTTCTTGAATTTACTATATCATAATTTTATATAAATTCAACTCCTTGAATTTATTCTCTCAAAATTTAATTATTATAAATCCAACTCCTTGAATTTATTATCTCATAATGATATATAAATTTAGCTCCTTGAATTTATTCTCTCAACGAGAAAAAAATGATCAAGTGCTTGTGTGATCCTCAATGGTTCGAGGATACAGCTAGTCGTAGATTCACAACTCATTGTGATTCAGGATATTCTCCTTTATCCGGGCTTACTCTAATTTGCCTCATTCCATGCACCAACATTTGATCATAAGAATGTCAGAAATCATTTTCTGATAAAATCCATCGAATCATGGTAAGAGCGTATAGTAGCATCGACGCATGATTCCCTAGGTATCAGTGATAGTGCCTGCAAGGACCAATCGGTTATGATTATCGTACAGTACGGTCCCTTCATCTCATATATCCCGATCGAATCTACAACCATTGGTTCATCGAGGGTTGCATATTAATTCGATAGCTATGTGAAACAATAATGAAATATTCATAGTGTCATCGCATGCACAACTAGAGAACTCTTTCCCTAATGTACATCTTACACTCTGGCCAGAGATTTCATGCACTACTATTTTGTTAGATCACATAGGATATCCACAATCGTAGCTGAACAGTGAATCCCCGACTACAATGCACTGGCTCCTACACATTTCGCAATTGCACCCAATCTCGTCACCTTGTGACCCCCGCGGAGTCGGTAAATGAGTCAAAACACAATCCTAGTATGTAGAGCCTCAGTATTGTCCCGAGTCGTAAGGACTAATCTTGGAAAACCCGATGGAGGGTTGTTCGGTACAATCATCGTATGATTACACATCTGCAAGATTGGACATCTCTATGCCCTTACCATGAAACATGGTACACAACATGACAGATGTCAGTCTCAAGCTTAAGCGACCTTCATCCTTATTTTAGACGGTTGAATCGACTAAGAACAAATTTAGAATATACAGTGTTTACAAATGAGTTTTAAGATCGAATTACGATTCATTTGTATTAAAATATAATCAAAGACTTTATTTATGCTGATTGCATGAGTATACAGATAAAGTAAAATGAAACCATGAAATGTAAATTATATTAAAATAAAGATTGTTAATTACAAGTGAGTCCATAATTCCCTAGCCAACCGTTGGCTCGCAGGACATCTACTTTAACAATCCATCCCTTGAAACCGGCTAGTAATTGGGAACGATGTCCCGTTATATAAGTTGGTCCATGGATCCATCCCAAACGTGGGATGTTAGAAGACAAGTCTTTTAAGTTTTAACTTGAAAGGTTTCTCGAAACTAGTCAATGTCATGGGACATGCGCCAACCATTCAGAGAATGTCACAAATGTTCAACAAGTACTGCTGAAAATTTTCGTTTCTAAACCTTTTGCAAGACTTTGTTCCATATGTGGAAAACGAAAAACATGTGATACAGAAGAGAGATTGGGAGCTGAGAAGGAAGTTAATGTGCCTCATACATTAAAAGGTCTTCGAGACAGGTGCAAGACTAATGGGACAAAAGCTAGAATTCAATCATTGTCACAGTGTGTATCCCAAAGTGATGCAAAGACATGCAACGCATTGAATAAGCAATGGAAAGCACAAGCCATACGTTTGACCTCTTTGTTTATCCAGGTTTCTATCCACATGCCAGCACCAATTGAAAGCTCAGAAATTACAACAGAATCACCTCACCCTAATTAATATCAATAAACAACTGAAATATATTTCATTGTACGCAAATCTGTACTAAACAATCAGGATTGGTAAGCTATCCAGAGAAAACATAAATCAACAAATTAAACAATGAAAAAAAAGCCATATTAATAACAAGATATGGAACTTCCGCATGATACCAGCTGGGCATGGAAGTGACAGGCGGCCGGCCGTGAGTTCTTTTGACAGGCGGGTCTGCACTCTGCAGACTTGGAGGTGCCTTAGTGGTGAGGATGCGGAGGTGACGCGGAGGCCGCTGGGCTTCAAGAGCGCTGATTTTTTACTTCTGAAAGTTTGATTTTAACCCGGGCCCATTATATTGGACCAAAGCCCAGGAACATATACAGGCCCATATCATAATTGGGCTGACCCGACCATCATTGTTCTCGGGTACAATCTTATCTTCCCTTGCAGTCGCACACTGTGAGTGAATTTTCTTTGCCTTCTTCGAGCTATGGCTACTCAAGGTCAAGTAATTACTTGCAAAGGTATAGTTTTTATCTCGTTTTGTACGATTTGGATTTTCTAATCATGATTTGTACCTTCGTCTAAGTGTGTGTGTGTTTTTTTCCCCCAGCTGCGGTGGCCTGGGAACCCAACAAGCCTCTGGTGATAGAGGAGGTGCAGGTGGCGCCGCCGCAGGCCGGCGAGGTGAGAGTGAAGATACTCTTCACTGCTCTCTGCCACACGGATGCCTACACCTGGGGCGGCAAGGTATGTTGTGTCCGAATTCTGAGATCCTTGTCCTTTTACTGAATCTGTGGAACTGTTGAGTGAAATAGAGGTTTTGGATGATGATGACTTGAATTGTAGAAACTTTGACCTTTTATTTTCGTCAAAAAATATGTATCTTGGCAAATTAATAGCGTTGTCAACCAAGTTTTGTAAATTAGTGCATTTGGACTGGATGGATTTATTCTTTTGCTTATGTTTGAGAAGCTTTACCACCGCCTTCTACTATTTTCAAATGCAGCTTGTATTTTTGTAGAATGGGGTGTAACATCTGAAATATGTTCTAATTTGGGTTACTTCCCTTGCTCCTCTCACCACCGCCTTAAGAAGAAATAAGAATAAGAGTATAGAAAAATGAAGATTAAGGAAAGGAAAGAAATGATCAAGCTAATGCTGTTAATGTTCCAGTGCCAATACAGTATTTCTAATCAATTATTTATCTTATTTGAAGGATCCTGAAGGTCTGTTCCCTTGTATTCTTGGCCATGAGGCTGCAGGGTAGGTTAATTCCTTAATTTTCAAAGAGATGCACTCCATTTCCTATCAGATTTGACTCTCTTTTCATATGGAATTATAGGATAGTTGAAAGTGTCGGAGAAGGTGTTACTGAAGTTCAACCAGGAGACCATGTCATCCCTTGTTACCAGGCAGAGTGCAGGGAATGCAAGTTTTGCAAATCTGGGAAGACCAATCTCTGCGGAAAAGTAAGGTTAGCTACCGGAGTTGGAGTTATGCTGAGCGATCGCCAGAGTCGTTTTTCAATCAATGGAAAACCAATATATCATTTCATGGGAACATCGACTTTTAGCCAGTATACGGTTGTGCATGATGTCAGTGTAGCTAAGATTGATCCTGCAGCACCCCTGGACAAAGTATGTCTGCTTGGTTGTGGTGTTCCAACAGGCAAGCTACTTAACTTCATTCTAAAATTTTGGGCAAGCCAATAAATGTTTGATAATCATACAAATTGTTGGTTTCTATTCAAAATCACAAATTTCTTCCAATCAGATTTATCTGCATGTTCATATGGTCTTCCTGTCTTTAATAAATATGTCTTAACTTACTTCTAAACACCACTTTAGTTAATATATTTGAATTTCACACTGCGTTATTTGATGCCTATAGGTCTTGGAGCCGTTTGGAATACAGCTAAAGTGGAAGCAGGCTCCATTGTTGCTATCTTTGGCCTTGGCACTGTTGGGCTTGCTGTAAGTTGCTGTAAAATTGATCTAATGAACTTTTCTCATCGTATAATGAAGATTGGCTAATTGTTTTTGATTTAGGTGGCAGAGGGTGCCAAAGCTGCTGGCGCTTCACGAATTATTGGAATAGATATTGACGTTAAAAAGTTTGACTTAGGTATCATGCCAACCTCACCATTCCCATAAAAATGTTTGCACCTTACAACTGATTCACTGTGTGAATAAAATACTTCCGTTTGTTGGAATACCGGCTGCTGTCTTATGTATCCACCTCTCGCTATCGCCCATCGTAAAGGCTTACCTAGTTTTTCACCATTGTTGAATGGGTTAAATGGTTGCTATAATTTGCAACAATTTATTGTGCTTTCAGTAGAGGGGATAAAAGCGGAAAAGTACACTGGAACCTCTCTGGAGTGCCACTTGTTAAATCTTAATTGTAGATGATAGCCACTCCTGCAGATTGAAGAAGACTCAAGAACTAGGCAGAATGGAGGGAAAAGTATTTATTGAGAAAAAGTGAAAATATAGTTGAATTACAGGCATTGTATCCATTATATTTCCAATTAGTTATCTGAAATATTAACTATTGATAACAAAATTGTTTGCTTACTGCTATTCTAATTTACTATTTCATGTGGAAGTCTCGATCAATCACATTAATTCATTAATCTTGCAATTAAACAAACTTAAGTAAATTGGTATGCTTGCTTTCATAGGCAAATTCTATGCTGACTTCTTATACTCAACACTACTCCAGTCCAAATCTGTGAACTTGCTTGCAAATCTTTTCGATGTAAATATTCTGAATTTGGCCAATAGTTGGGGTCTTTTGGAGGTATGCATTATTGGAGGACTAGATTTGGGAAAGAAATGCAGATTTTGCCTGTCGAAATTCTCTCTCTAGATTATGAATCTTTGACTGGATTTTCCAAGGTGATTATATCATGCCTTGTGTATGAAGTATCAACTGATGACACACCATTCTCATATTTTGCTTTATTATCTCTGCCATTAACCAATCACACCATTACTAACCAAACATATCCTGCTATCATTAGAGTTTCCTTGATATGTTTATTTCTGTGAGCATAGGATTTTATCCATTTTTTATCTGCAGTAGGAGTCTTATGACTCAGAGCTAGAAAGTTTTCTTTATTGTACTGTTGATGCCCTACTATTAACTGCTATTTTCCCCTTTCTCGGTGATAATCGTGATTACCAGCAAAGAATTTTGGGGTAACTGAATTTATCAACCCAAAAGACCACGAGAAACCAATACAACAGGTCATCGTGGATCTAACAGATGGAGGAGTTGATTACAGCTTTGAATGCATTGGAAATGTCTCTTTAATGCGGGCTGCGTTGGAGTGCTGCCATAAGGCATAACACAGGAATTTTATTTATTTATTTATTTTAACATCTATCCAATTCTCATCGACACATTCAGTGATGTTGAGCTTCATGATGAAATTTTAGGGGTGGGGAACATCGGTTATTGTTGGAGTTGCAGCCTCTGGTCAAGAAATTTCTACACGTCCATTTCAGCTGGTGACAGGACGAGTATGGAAGGGCACAGCATTTGGGGGTTTCAAGAGTCGTTCACAAGTACCCTGGCTTGTTGACAAGTATATGAAGAAAGTGAGTGCTTTAATTTATTCCCATAACCACCATTTTCTCCTCATTTTTGAAGATGGCTCATTCATTCGGTCTGTTTGCTTTCAATTTTCTCACAGGAAATCAAGGTTGATGAGTACATCAGTCACAATCTGACTTTTGAAGACATAAACAAGGCGTTTGATCTGATGCACGATGGCGTCTGCCTCCGTGTTGTACTCAACATGCAGGCATAGCTTGATCATAATGGTATTTGAATGGTTGTTTCTTTGTTTTCTTCGGATCTCTATCTACTACATAAATATGTTTTCTGAGATTGTATCAGCTCCTATGATTTTTACTCGGCGAGGTAAAGAAACTCTATGATACCGCCCATGTTTTACTTGTCCATTTGGTTTTTGAGTTCGACTTAATTTTCATTTCATTTCTTGTACGCATTCCGCATACACAATATAATAATGTGCTCGTATTCGTTTCATATTGACAATCGCCTCCTCAAAATATCGAACGAGATAATGTGCATTTGAAAAATGATCGAATTGATCATTGTAAGCCAATTGAGACATAATGAGCGGCTTAAAGGTCGAAACTCATTTTTCTAGAATTTCTCAGACAATGCAAATGAGCATTTGTGTGTTGATATGAACATTCACTTCTAAATATTGTATTATTTATTTTCCCGAATGAAAAGATCATCAGTAAAAAAAAAAAAAAAACCATCTGGAAAGATTGTAAATTTAAAAAGTTTGGTCATCGCAAACCATTAAAAAGACATAAAATTACGTTTAAATTTGAGAATCAAATTTTAACAACATTCAGTCTTGCTAGCTGCAGTCGAGACCTTGTTCTGACATTAAATCGCTTGTTTGCTGTTCTTACAAACATATAATAACATAAATCTCTCTCAATAAGAAAAGAAAGTGTGATTATGAATGTGTTTGATCACCACACATAGTTGCATATGTAAAATACACACAATATATTATTGTTGTTATTGTAGTTGTTTTTCAAAACTCAAATATGATTTAAATTTTAAAAAGCATAAGATATGTTATGTATGTAGGAGTTTTCAAATCTTCTTTTTAGGAATATGTCTATTGTGAGACGTTCTTACGAATCTTTATCTGTGAGACGAGTCAACTTTACCGATATTCACAATAAAAAGTAATGCTCTTAATATAAAAAGTAATACTTTGTCATGGATGATTCAAATAAGATATCCGTCTCACAAAATACGACCCGTGAGACCGTCTCACACAAGTTTTTGCCTCTTTTTAGATGTACTTGAAAAAAATTGAATTTTTTTCTAAATATTTCAATAAAGAAAATATAAGTTTTTTCCGTCGCACTTCATTTCAAATTCATTATTGTGTATATTTTAATTTTAGTTATTTCACATTTCACTTAATTTTTAAAATTGACTTCGAAATTTTTAAAAATTTAAAATTATAAATAATATTTGATTTTCTTTCTATCATATGAAGNATATTGTTTTATTGGCTATTCGAAGGAAAATGGTAAATATATTTTATGTTTATTTGTTGAAAATCAGTTGGATGTATGTGTCTGATAACTTCCTCTGCATGCCCACCTGTGTTTTCTTTGCACCGCTTTCTATATTTGACACACACACATTACGCACACCTTTACAAGAAATCGGTCAAGCATTGGATTCAATCGCAGAAAATGTATTGAAGATCGTGATACGAAGAGTAGAAAGGTATAAAGATCGCTCTTTGTTGATGATACTTTGTGTATTTCTTGAAATTTGAATGGAAATTGGAAGCAATGATTCATTTATTTGTTCTGTTTCATTTTCTTGTTTTCATGGTTCGCAAACTCACACACGCGACACAGAAAAATAGTTTATCTTTTAAGGTATTTTTACGTGGATATTCATTTCAGGATTGTTTGTGTTCTATAATTACAAGGATCGGGATAGGATTTTTTAGGCAGTTGTGTTGCAATTGGTGTGATTGTTCACTGCACAGACTGAAGTAAAATGGATATGGTGGAGGATGCTGGCATTCTCAGGTTCACCATGATTTTGAGTAGGAGAGTGAAAATTAATGGTGTGAAATAGCAAATTTCTTGCATAACTAGAATATGAAAATGGAAACAAAAGAAAATGATGATGTGCAAGAAGACTGGTCGACTCCAGCATCCCCAATCGTCGTGTTGCAGAAACTATCCGAGGAGGCAGTTAGAAGGGCCGGTGAAGCACTCCATGGAGCATATTCAGGGAGTCCAATCTTCAAAACTCCTCCACAATTGGATCCGGCGCCCAGGCATAGGCGTGCCCGTAGTGAAGTAGTGGCTTCGTTTCATAGGCGTAGCAGTAGCAGTAGCACTAGCAGTTTTCAGAAATGGACGTGTCAAATGCGAAAGGCTTTGCATTGGAATAGTAGTAGTTTTCGTGAAGGCAGCCAGTTTCCTTCTTTCGATCCTGAGATTCTTGCGAACCAGAAAAGACAGTGGTATCAGCTTCAGTCAAAAACATTGGTATGCATCCTTGTAACATTAACAGCGAAAAGCTAAATATTTTTTTTTTTCATTATTTCAAGGGTAACAGGTCTAAGTTTACTTTCGAAACTCAATATTACATTTATTTCTTTTACTTTTATGTCTTGATAGATTCTATGATGTCATTGATCGACCTGATTTTATTCTTATACATGCGAATTATTTCCTTGTGGATTTTTAACAACTTTTTAAAAGTTAAGCTCCGTTATTACCTGCATGTTTATTGAAACCTTTCTGGGGTTTTTCCCTTGAGAACATGTCACATGCTCAGAACTAATTTATTTCCAACAATCAGAAGCCACAACTTCGAAATCAACAAATGTCATGACATTGATTTTTCCGTTTTCTCATTGGTAACTCTTAGTTACACTAATGCTGTTCCATATGCCCTGTACATTCAATTTTTCTCTGTGGTTGACTGGTTAACCACTTGTGAATATTGAGATTCTTTATGATTTCTATAATTTTATAAGATGAGAGTGAATGTAGGACCGTGAAAAATATAAGGAGCCTACATCTCTTTTTGAACACTTTATTGTTGCGGGGCTTCATCCAGATGCCAATCTTGGGGTTGTTGAGGATGCCTTCATCAGGAGGAAGAAATGGGAAAAGGCAAGAGCTGAAATGTTGGACTTGAAAACGCCGCCATATCAGCAGCCCACACTTCCAAAATTGGAACCTCAGGTTTTGTTGCTTATTATTTATAGTTTGACATAACATTTACCAAATTCTTGCAATTGAGTGCATGCACATGCTTTCTTTGACAGTGCTGTATACGAATCACTTTTAACAGTCCACGTGTTATGTCTTCCTTAAAAAATAAGCCTATGCTCTCTTAATTGAAGCATCGTCTAACTTTCTCCTTGTTTAAGGTAGATACCTATTTATATCTTAAATTTCATATGGATATAACTGATTCAAGTGAAGAAGGCTGCTATTCAAATTGAAACTAATATTTTTATTTTTCATTTTCCTACTATTCAATATGTTAACATGTGCAGAGGCAGTTCAATTAGAGTTCTATTCTTATATTTTCATTTGCAATCAACAGGTGCTCTTTAAATATCCTCCTCGAAAAAAATTGGCTTTGAGACTGAAAGATTTGGCTGCATTTTGCTTTCCCGAAGGTGTTAAGGTGCGTACGTGCTTGCCTTGTTCCATGACTCTTCCAAGAGTTTGAGTTATGAATCTGGCAACTTAGCATTTTTTTATCTACATGTCTGTCAGCTAGACATCAGTCATTTTAAGCAAAATGGTAGACAGCGTGTGCATGTGCTTGTTTTATTTGTTAGCGGCACACTGCAGTGCTTTATTATATATATAAAAAAATCATTAAGTTCTCGCATGGACTATAAAATAGTCTGCACAATCTATCATCTTTCTTTCCTTGTTTTTTTGTCAGGAAGTTCTGTTTTAACAATTGTTCGATAATCTAGATGGGTAGGAGTTTTCATTTCTAAATTGAAGATTTCTCCAAAATGAAACTGAAAATCACAATTTATGGCGGGGCATTGTATGCAGCACACTTCAAGTAGGACATATGTGATTTCCGTGGACCAACTTAAGGGGAAGATTTATCATATGCAACTTGCATAATATTTTGTACTTTTAAATTTCCTTTTTAGATAGAATTTAACATATTAGAATAAGGATATCATTTATTTGACTGATTCTGATTAATTATGACTGATTATATAGTTGAATTTCCAATAGTAGATCTCTTTAGATATATGAAATCCATTCAGCCAATTTATCAATTTATAACTTTGAGGAACTTGTAATTGTGTAAAGCTGTTGTAAAATACATCGTATTCAACGCCAAAAATCTATGAATATCTGAAGATTCTGTATTCTAAATCTAGGCACAAGTATTGGAGAAAACACCATCACTTAGTGAGTTGAATGAGCTTGTCTATGGACAGGTATGCGGGAAATCTTACACATCCATTTCAATTTTTGTTCTTCACATCATGAATATCTGGCACATGAGACACTTTTTTTATTGTGTTTCCATAACATGGACCATATAGGTATTTGAACAAAAAAATTTAACTTATTACAGGAGAAAGGGCTTTGAAAAACACAACCACTCATTCTTCATTCTAACTTCTCTGCCTTTCATCCCAAATATGACTGTTTGTTGTACATTTATTCAGGAACATTTATTCAGAGATGATTCGTCTTTTATATTTTCTCTCAAGGCAAGGTCTATATATTTTCACCCAGACAATTGATTATTTTGAACAACGCTCAAGTTTCTTGTTGGTAATCCATTTTCTGTGAGGAACATTTCATTCAACTTAATATTCTCATTCTCTTTATCATCCTTGCTCTCCTCGTTAATATAGCTGAATGTTCTTATGTTGCACTGTATTCTATGGCTCACCACTCGTCTTCTAGCGGTTTGATCTTCATTTTAGGTGATACTTGGAAGTACTTCATGAATATTATACATCATATCGGTGATTTTGAGATCCTTTATCTGCAAAAGCACTACACTTTTCTTATGAATAGTTTGGATGTTTTTTGCTTCTCCGTGTCTTGGAATCCGTGTTGGTTAGATTTGTCTACAGAATTTCCTATTCCTTTAACCTGAAAACTCTTTTGTGCCAATATGCTCTGAGCAGGTGGCAGATAATGCAACACTTTATGGTGTTTGCTTGTATGTAAAAGAGTTTGTTCAGAAACCACATGCCATTTCAGGGGTTTCATCAGGCCTTTCCCTATCTCATTCTGGATGCAATAGGTTTTTGGTTCCTGCTCCTCGTTGTTATTGTTTTTTAACAAGAGTACCATTCTTTGAGTTACATTTTGAGATATTGAACAGGTCAGGATCATTTCATTCTTCCATGTTTGGCTTTTTGGTGGAGAATTGTATACTTAAATTAATGTGCTTCATATGCTTGGATGCAGCATTATTTCGCAAGACCGTCTGAACCGAATTACTCAGTTTGTCAGTGAAATATCTTTTGCCGATCATGTCCCTCTCCAATCTGTGTCAAAAGATCATACAAATGGAAATGTTGATTCTCCTTATGAAGAAAGTGACACTGACTGGATGGCTTCAGCAATACCAGTCAATAGTGCAACAGCTGTCACGGCTGCTGCAGCAGGAATTATATCAGAGGAGGATGTACCATCATCGGGCCGAGAACTCAATTTTCCTACTGCTAATGACTCGTTGGATAACAGTCGATTTAGGAGATTAGATAAGGATGATAGAACAAATATGCATTATTTTGATACTTGTTCGTCTAAGGCAGAAAATCAGTCCAATGACATCGAACAGATGTACAGGACACATGTTAATAGTCATACTCCAGATGGTCGCCCCATTGTCTACCCGAGTACCCAGTCATTGAATCATTGTTCAAGTTTTGAGGCCTTATGTAGGTGGGAAAATAGTTAGTTTCTTTGGTTGATTTTTAATACACTTGAGCTGACGAATGGTTGAGTCCATGTTATTCAACTGTTGCATTTGGACTTATTCTTGCTTTATTTGCTTTCTAAACGCATTGTTCGCATAATTGTTTTTCATGAATATGTAATTTTCTTTTGGCAGTTCAGCTAGAAGTATGGCTTCAGAAGTGGATGATGATGGGACCTTATCTGACGTAAATGACGATCCCACTGATGATACAGTAATGGAGTGGGCAAGGGTGAGTTTATAATACTGATATGCATATTGTTTCAGCTATATGGGTTGCCATTTTCTTGCACATACTTGCTCAATACTCCATGTTTCTTTCTGGTTTCTGTAATAGGAGAGTAAAAATGATTTACTGCAGTTAGTTTGTGGTTATCATTCCATTCCTATGCCCCCTAGGGGAAGTCAAATAATATTTCGGCCACTGGAGCATCTACAGGCCTCTGAATATCAGCGGCCTTCTATTTCAGCCCTCGGATTGTGTGAGAAGTATCTTGATATTGAAATGAAAAATTGTAACAAAGTCACTCAGGTTAGACTGATTTTACACTATTTATTAGTTATATAGGAATGCTTGCATGTGAAATAATAATAAATTTAGTTGACACAATTCAGTTTTGTAGGTCAAGTTAAAATTAGCAGCTGCCGAGGAAGCTGCTTCACTCTCTTTATGGACTACTGCTACAATATGTCGTGTTCTTTCCCTTGAAAGTGTAATGTTATTCTAACTTTACATTCTTGTTTTCTCTTTGTATTCCATTGTTTAATATTATCATTAATGCTCTTTTATACACTTTGAGAATATTTACCCCTTTAAAAATGCTTCAAGAAATTGCACGGCTCTACCAAAACTACAAAAGAAGTTTTATCATGTTCATTCACTTTTTCATTATAGTTGCCAAGTTTCTTTGATTTACGCGCTGCTGGTATTGTTTCTTTTAGTATTGTTTGGATTCTTATGTTCCTTTCTGATACTAGTTCACGTTTCTTTTTGCTCAACTCCTTTTTAACCACTCCAGAGGAAGTATTTTGGATACTCTTTTCCCATTTCTCTCACATTCCTTGTCTTTTGTGAATTGAAGCTTTAGTTTTACTCAAAGAAACACGATGCTTTCATAGAGGCAATCACACAAAATTACAAGAAAAATCTGCATTTAAAACAGGATACTCTTTTCCCATTTCTCTCACATTCCTTGTTTTTTGTGAATTGAGTTTAATAAATCTATTTCCTTGATATTGTCCAGTTAAAAACTTCAAACTTCTTATTTCAAGAGAATTTTTTGGCTACAAAGTCTTCACAGACTAGTCCTCACCTCTTGTACCGTCATACAATTTTCTCAGTCTGTTACTAATGGCTGAAGTTTTTACACATTCTGATTAAAGCATTTAAATTCCATGCAGTTTGTGGGGGTGTAATGAGTTTTTTAATTTCCAGATTTTGGCTTTGGTCACCGGTGTCCTCTTAGAAAAGCAAGTGGTTGTGTTGTGCCCAAATTTGGTAATTTTATCAGAAATTGGCTGTTAAGGTAAACTTCTGATTCTGAAGGAATTTATTATGTATTTTTTCTCAACAGGGAGTTCTATCAGCTCTGGTGTTGTCTATTATTCCCATAATCCGACCATTCGAATGGCAGAGTTTATTTCTTCCGGTAAGTCTAGCAGCAACATTATACACATAATTTAAATTGTCATTCAGTGCTGAAAAATATGCTCTGTTAGAACTTCTTTAATTGTCAAGTTGTTCAGATGTCTGATTTCGTTTTTGTTATGATGTTTTTTGGAATATGTCTTGTTTTTAACCTCTTTTTTTCACCGCTGGTGGATAGCCATTTATCATAGAATTTCATAAGTTGGCATTGTCCTCGTTCAGTTATGCAGCTTTCTTTCTGTCATTTCTAAATTTCATCTCTATTTGTTTGAGTTTTTTTTATTTGCAGATTCTTCCTGGAAAAATGCTAGATTTTCTTGATGCACCTGTTCCTTTCATTGTGAGTTTGTATTTCAATATATTTTGTGTCATGCTGTTGATTGTGATTCGTCTAATTTATTTACAATTAGTTAGGTACCTTTTTTAAAAAAAAGAAGTAAAAAGGTTTTGTACGAATACACTGGACATCCCAGTAGATAATAATTTATACAAACTCAATCGACTTCAAATGGTGTGCCGAGACACCGAAAACAGACAATCAATTAACTAGTTCTGTACTTGTTATACAAAAATGTGAATGCTTGTGTATGTATGTGTTTGGTACATATATATTCTTCCGATGACGTTTGTTTGTGTGCACGGCGGACACCATTCCAATCCATCACATGGATTGTGTCTTTCTTAGTCAAGAATTCAACTATTTTGAGAAGTTTATAATATTTAGTTTATGGTTTTCAAATGTCAGAAGTTTCTTCAAGTGATGATTGCTGTAGTTTTGCACTCGCTGTTTTTTGTTTTCTAGATGTCCATTGTCCATGAATCTCGCCATAAATGGAAGTATATTTATTAAGTGAGCTAAAATATTCTCTGCATTGTGCACTTTGTTCTCCCGATAATTGTGTAGGTTGGCATACAACATAAAATAGGCGACCTGAAGAAGAAAATTTCTAATCTAGTTCGTGTTAATGCTATAAAAAACCAGGTTTGTCTGATTTTAGCTTTTAAATTTTTTTAGGTTTTTTCCAGTGTTTGCTATTTGATTTAGTCCTCTTTTCTAGATTTTGTCTCTTTTTATTGATCATAGCACTAGTGATGGGCAACTTTGTTATTTTATGGTAGGTGAAAACATGTTATCTGCCACTACTACCGAGACGCAAAGAACTCATTTCCGAACTTGGGCCATTCCACTCCTTATTATCTCGGGAAAGCTCCATCTCCCAAAAACATCCAGTACATAAATGCAATGAAGTGCAGGTATTGTGCATAGCAACTTGCTCGCTTAATCTTTCTTTAAGTACGAAAAATTATTTTTCAACGGGTTGCTCAATAAGCTCTTCCAGGAAATAATTTTTGCAATGGGAGAATGGATGGTTTATTGTTGATAACAGGATCCATTATGTAGAATCCTTGGACGTGACAAATCTTTTCGAGTTCCATCTTTCTGCTTGTTTTCTCTTGCTCCTACCTTTTCTGCTAACGTGATTCCTGATTATTGTTTTGTTACTCGAATATTGAATGAATTGTACTTGTCTCCTCTTGACATGACAGTATGTTTGTGTCACAAATTTGCAGGCCAATGCTGCTGCACAATTTCTACTTGTTATGAGGCAGTACATGGAGTCACTCTGTACAGATTTCAGGTCCCACACAATTACGAGCGTGCAATCCAACGACGACAGGGTTTTGATTTATTGCTTGCATTTTAATCTAGTAACACACACTTCAGATAGTCAAATGATTAGCTTTATCTGATACATCACAATTTCAGGTTTCCATACTTCTGAAGGACAGTTTTATCGATTCTTTTCCTGATGGGGACCAGTCTTTCATTGAGGTATAATATGTGCCAATTACCTATGTCACCTTCTCTTTTCAGTTTTCTTAATTTAACTGCATTGTTGATAAAACACAGCCAAAAGATGACGGTAGGCCGAATTACTAAATAAATATGTAGACCAAAAAATTTATAAAAAGCCTATGTCTACAATCATGAGAACTATGCATATATGTTATTTTGTGGGCTGGCTAGGGATAAAGTTAGACCACTTCCTTTGTCATAGCCTATTATATCAACATTGAAATGTTTTACTGGGGAAGACGTTATACTTTTATCCGTGGGACATAGATATACATTTTTCTTTTTACTTTCTGCAGTTATTTGTGGAAACACAGCTATTCACCGTTCTCTCCGATTCTCGTCTCTCAAGTTTCGAGAATGAGTACCCCCATTGAGGTCATTGTTCGTTCAAAAACTCGACTCCGGAAGTGAGATTCTCCCCTAGAATCCACTCGGGGATGGGGGCGTGTTTCGAATGTAGACAAGAGGAAGTTTACTGCTTATACGGCTCTGATAATTTTATTTACCTCATGCAACTATGTACACAATGTATCTCACTATTCTGGTTTGATACTATTTAGTATTTCATCGTAAGAATGCGAAACAATGTTGTCTATCAGCCAATTTACCTTCTTTCTTGAAGGGGGAAGGTAGTATTATGTACACGGGCGTAGACAAAAACTTTTAATCTGGTGGACGAAATAACTTTGACTTTTTTTATATTTAAAAAAATTATGTTGGTTTATGGTCAAACGTAAGTCGAGGAGACAAAAATTTATGGCCCACCAAACAAGCGGTCCAATTACGTTGGTATGCTCACACTAAAGCTAACTTTTTCGAGCTTCTCTCGCATTTTCCAGTCGGTTTCTTCCTCTCCTTCCTTGAGTTTACACCCATTTGAAGTGTGTAATTGGATAGAAATCATAGGATCATTATATTCATGAATTCGTATCGTATGTATTTGTTGGTATACCGTTTTCTCGTATTCAAGACGCAGTGTAAGTTTTAAATTTTTTATTTTTACGTTCAAAATGTTATTGGGTGTCGTATTATTTAAAATCATTCATTGACTATTTAGTGTAATTTACCTTTGCATATTTAACGATGACTCAAACTATTTCGATTTTTAAGCGGATATAGCTCTTCTTATAAATGATTATTATTTATTTTCTTAATTAAATATTATTTAATTAATTATTTATTTATAGACTCCTCTAGAATATTCCATGAGAATCTTGTATATATAGTAATCAACTCTACTAAAATCATTATTTAATTAGTGTATTCCAAATTTACTAAATTAATAATTGTGAACTCACCGATCGACGATCAGACATCACCAATATATCAAGTGTACAAATCTTGTTCCTATAATGAAAATTTTGAATATCAAATTTCCACTGATCTATTTTTATCACCTTCTAGTTTGTGAACTTCTTCACTAAAACAGACAGTTCTATTCTTCTCACTTAATTGACAGTTAAACTAACTTCCACAACTTGTATCATATGGAATTCGCTTATAAACTATTTAATAAGTAATTTGTTTGTTCTTCATCAAACTGCAGTCGTCTACGTCAACTCTTTGAATATGACTATCTCAATAGGTGCACAAAATCTGTTACTTGTGTGACTCTCAATGAATCAGAGATACAGCTAGTCGTGTGTTTACAACTTCATTATGATTCATAATAACATTTGTTTTTATTCAGGCTTACATTTATCGACCACGTTCTTTTCATCAACCCTTTGATCAAGAACGTTAGAACTCAAGTCTGATAGTGCCTACAAGAACCTTAAGTCATGTTTAGCATACAGTATGGTTCTTTCGACTCACATATCCGATCAAATCTACAATCACTAGTATATCGAGCGTTGTAAATGAATTTGATAACAATGTGATATATCTTTGAGTAATAATAGTGACATCGTATGTGTAACTAAGAAAATGTATTTCCAAAGTGCACGTCTTACTCTGGCCAGAGATTTCTTGCATTATTAAATCATCATATCACACAAGATATCTTCACTCTTAGGCGAGCGGTGAATCCCCGACTACAATGCATTGGCTCCTACGTATTTCGAAACTACATCTAATCTCGTCACCTGATGATCTCAATGGAGTCGGTAAACAGATCAAAGAGTATGCTAGTACGTACAGCCTCCATATTGCCCTGTGTCAAATGACGAATGATATATAACCATAACCGTGAATTATTTCACTCAATAAGTGATAACTAATTGGGAAGTCTGATGGATGGTTGATCAGTGCATCATCAAATGATCACTCATTTGTATGAATGAGTATCTCTATGCCCTTACCAATGAAACATGTCGGTTACATCACAAATGCTAGTCTTAAGTTCAAACAACTTTATCCTTATTTTAGACGGTTGAATCGAGTAGAAACCTGTTTGAAATATGCAGTACACTTCCTAATGAGTTTCATGATCTTATGTTGAGAGACAGACCTCATGATACATATAGTATGTTCAAGGGCTTTATCTATGCAACTTCATGTGTATATAGATGAAGTAGATGTCATAATTGATAAAACCATAAAATATTATTAAAATAAATATTGTTTTTACATAAGAGTTAATAAAGTCAAGCCATAAGTTAGCTCGTTAGACATCTAATTTAACAAAATGTTAATCGTTTAATGTCAAAGATATGACTTCATATTATTGTTTCATCTAACATTTAGATCGAATTTTACGACAATTTAAATAAAAATAAATATTTTATTTTTATCTTTTAATTATTATTTTCATTAGACGTTCTTGGCACCATAATCAATAAGTTGTACGCATGTACCATATCAATATTTAATGTTCGAGCCTGGGATTTNTTATTGTCCCTTAAATCTGATAATAATAATAATAAAATAAATATCTTTTAAACAACTCTTCATATACCATGTTAATCTTTGAATCATCAATTAGATTACACTTAAATATTGAATATAAATTTTTAATATGTTTTATAGTATCATTTTATTGATAGATAAGAAAATTAACACAATTTTTGGCTTGATGGTTGACTATTTTTGTGACGCGACACCATTTCAATATTTAATAAGACAGTAGAAAATGACTAGACCATTTTGAAAAGTAATTTACAAGGAATGAAAATGAAAATGGACTGTTCTCTAGTGGAATATGATGGAGCCAAAAAATTTAGAAGAGATGAACGATGAACGAAGTCATTTAATGTATATTAAACATGAACAGCAAGGTCCATAATCTAAAAAATTATTTACTGGCAACATTTTAATTTTTCTAAGTTGTAGATGTTGAAAAGTAGTAATGTTAGAATGGACTAGTGGCTCAGGGTTAATCTAGAGGTGTTCATAAACTGAACCAAACCGATCAAACTATAAAACTCAAATATATGGTTTGGATCGGTTTTCAGGCAATTACGATTTGGGTTGTTTTAAAACCAACAAAACCATAATAATTAGCTTGGTTCAAGATTTGGATAAAAATAAATCAAATTAAACCAAAATGATCCAAAATGTACAATTAATATAAAAAAAAAAATCATGAAATAATTTTTTAAAATTTAGAGTGATTTTCTTGAATATATGTATATATTATTTGTTTTTTATTTTGAATTCTATTATCTGTATCTGAGGAGCTTGTAACAAATCAATTACATCAAGAATTTATTTATTGTAGATTTTTGTCCAAACAAACATAATTATCATCCTAAAAGTTTATGTTTTTTTCTAAGTTGCAAAAAACTTGAATAAGTATTTTAATATATGTTTTTACTTATAAGCATTATAGTTACTGATTAAATAAAATATTTACTCAATTTCTGTCAAGTGTCAATTGCTATATTCTCCAAATAAAACTTAAGAGTTAAAATTAGTCATTCGAACCAGATCAAAGAACTAAACCCAAATTCATTATTTGGGTTGGTTTGTTTATATAAATTTAATGGTTTGGTTTGGTTTGGTTTGGTTTGGTTTGGTTTAAAATTTTATGAAACCGATAAAATTGTTTGTTTCGATTTTATTTTTTATTTTTCTAAAACTGAATCAAATCATAGTTGAACACCTTTAGGTCGGCCTGCCATTTTGACTGGTCAAAAAATTCTCAACTCAACCCACCTATTTTATCGGATGGGTTGTCCCCGTGCCTGACGAGCCAAGCAAAATTTAATAGCTTTAAATGTCAGATTAGGCGGGTCGGACTGGACCATAACCCGCCATTAGGAGGACCGGAATGCCTGCTATTTTGACGGGTCAAAAAAATAATCAACCGAACTAGTTTACTTTATATTTATATTTGCTACGTTATCCCGTCAACCGTGTTCTCCAATGTTTTTATACTCATCTATTAAATGTGATGAAATATATCAAAATCTTATATTTAAGAGTTGCTAGGCAAGCGAGAAGATAATCTATGAAGCAGGACACGACTCTAATTTGATTCATCATCTTGGGCTAATGGAAACATCTGAGTCACCAATTAACTTGTGTCAATTGCTACGTTATTAGATGTGTAGGCCAACTTTTAGGTTAAAAAAAAACACTATAAACAAAAAGTTGCCTTTTCCCCGAATAAATACCTTATTCATAGAGATATTCACTGAAAATTCGAGATAACTAAGTTATGACATCATTTTCAGATAAATTAAAAAAAAGATATATAGTCCGTACGGTTTTTTTACGCACGAGTCACCAATCTTTTTGACCTAAACATTTAGGCTTACTCAAGAAAGAATACAACAATTCAATATCACATAATTATATTCTTGACTGTTAAGTCATAATGATATAAATTATTTGTACATCGAAAAATATACATCTAAATTTTAAACAAAACTCGTTTAGTTTTTTTGGTCGTCCAAAAAATTAAGTTAGTTTAATCCGGATCGAACCTTCATAGTTAGTTTAATACGCACTGCGATAGGCTTCTTTGAACCATTAAAGTGTATTCTGGATCTCATACCCTTAATTTAAAGAAATTTAACTTTCTATTAATTTTGAGTATGCAAACGTAGTCTAACGAGTATTGATATTAATAACATGTGTTTTTTTTGGATGAAAATCGATACAAAACATTAAAAATATAATATCAGTATCAACTATTTCATATCTGGTACTAATATATGATATCTGAATACACAAACAAGTGTAACAAATGTTGATATAATATAGTTTTTATAATTTTATATTCAAGTTTTTTTATCTTTTATATCATATATAAAACAGTTAATACTCAAATATAATACATTAATTCCATATTTTTAATGTTTTGTATCGAATTTCATCCGAAAAAATACACGTGAACCTAGACGTACAGAAACGTTTTTGTGTGTGAATAAAAAACCGGAAGAAAAAAAATGCGATCGGAGAAAAACAGAACACAAATATAATTATGCTAGTAGAGATTTGAAACAAATCTCCCTCAAATAAATTATAGTAGTAGCTATGTGGCTTCGTAAATGATATAAAAACATTTCAAATTTCATTATATATATATATATATAATATATTTTTGTTTAATTTTGATTGGATTTGGTGTGACTTAAAAGGATTATGTCCCATCAAACACTTCGTTTTAGTTGTTATCGTACTCATACCCAACTCAAAATTCAATTTACCTAAAAATGCTGACCTACTTTTTAATAAACTCAGTTAATTTTTTTTTATTTATTATTAGGCAAATCTCATCCTCATAGGCTTAAAATATTTGTTACCGGAATATCTGTTCAGGAAGATTTGTTGGTTATTTTAATATATAATAAACGTAAATCTAATATTCTTTCTTAAGCTTTATTATATTCAACTCCCCTTGGAATCATTTTTTAACAATAAAAAAAAATTAAAAGAAATGAAGATTCAGCACATTGGATGTGTTTTTGTTTAATATGTGAGTGAGTAAACGTCACATATAATTTTGTATAAGATGATAAAGATTAGCATGCATATATTTTAGATGGCATATGTCAGCATTAGACGTAATTATTTCAGGTCGGATACTAATATATGATATTTAAATACAAATAAAAGTGTAACAAATGTTGATATAATACGGTTGTTCTAATTTTATATTCGAGTTTTTATCTTTTATATCATATCTAAACCAGCTATTTTTACTGATATATTTTAACAAGCTGAAAAAATATATATAGCCCAAGTTGAAAAAATTCTACTCGTAGCTGTCAGCAGGAAAACAACCCCTAAAATCTTGCAATTATATATATGAACATATAATATGATAGAAAAAAGCTACGAAAAACATTGCAATTCCCATCAACAGAAAAAGAAATATTAATTTAAGAATTTTTTCACCCAATTTTCTTCCATTCAAACGTTCAAATTGTCATTGCTCTCAGACGGCGGTACGTACACAGGCGGCGCACAACACTACAAAAGGTGACACGATTGGAAGGGTTAATGCGAACCCAGTTGGAAGATGTTTACAAGAAAGAATGGTTTTTTATGATTATCCCATTTGAAGAATAATAGAACATAATCACAGTGATTATAACATGATCAAACTGTTGAAAAGATGCAATAATTTTTTGTAAAACATATGCCGACGTATATATATTAGGTTTACTATAGAGCTCGCATTTTTTCTCGGCATTTTCTCTTTCATCGTCACCCCATTAAGTACTGATAGCTGAAGGTTGGCTGCGTATTTCTCTAACCTTCAAAAGGCCCTGTTTCTGTTCGGCCTGGTCAGAATTCTGTCTTTTTGATTAATCGGTATGTTTCCGATTCGATTCTTGCCCACCTTTTCTTGAAGCAAAAGTACAAAAATGGAGGAGTTTTTGCGTGATAGTTTTCTTTTCTTTTCTTTTTCGTTTTTTAATTTCCTTTCTTTGTCTACATTTCTGTCGGTACCTGCGTTGGGTTTGAGGATAAAACTGACCAGAATTTATGTGCGATGTGTCTTGCAGATTCTGCCCTTTTTGCTACTTGTCATAAGCTTTGCGCATTGAACACAGCACCGATTGCCAGATGGTGAAATGCCCTTCACGAGGTTCAATCTCTCCGCAGTCACGTTAATTTTAAACTCGGTAAATTGCGGAGCGATTGTTTTTCAGTTCAGAGTCATTGTTTTCCGTCATTTCCTATGCTTAAAGATTTATACCTATAAAGAAAATTATGGGTATGAATCTTTTTCTCGTCACTAAAACAACTGCATCTGAAGCTTCAAACCGTGGCCTAGAGAGCTTTCAGGGTTTACCCGTATTGGAATTGGCCTCAGTTTGCATCAACTTGACGTTGGTTCTTGTGTTACTCTCCATTGTGTCTGCGAGGCAGGTTGCCTTGTGTTTCGGTAGGATTCGACTTCCGAAGGAGAGTTTGAACGGCAATTCTGTTGCCAATAGTCAAAGAGGAGTTCTAATCGGTGAGGAAGGTCAGAGTGTGGTGATCGGTAGAACTTATAAAGCTTCACTCTTTTGTTGCTTTTATGTTTTGTTGTTGCATGTTTTGGTATTGGGGTTTGATGGCGTTGGTTTAATAAAGAAGGCTGCACGAGGGAAGGGTGAGAGCTCAGATTGGACTGTTATAGTTTTGCCTGCTGCTCAGAGTTTAGCTTGGTTTGTGCTGAGCTTTTCTGTTCTTTACTGTAAATACAAGACCGTTGTGAGTTTCCCATATTTGTTGAGAATTTGGTGGGTTGCATCTTTTGTTATTTGCTTGTGTACTGCGTATGCCGATGGTAGAGGGATTCTGACAGAAGGATTAAGCCACTTGAATTCTCATGTTTTGGTGAATTTTGCGGCCACCCCGGCTCTTTGTTTTCTATGTTATGCTGCTTTTAGAGGTGTCACTGGTATTCAAAAGTTTAGAAACTCTGATCTTAGAGAACCTTTGTTGCTTGAAGAAGAAGAAGCAGGATGTCTTAAGGTTACTCCTTACAGTGAAGCTGGCCTTCTTAGTTTGCTGACTCTTTCTTGGTTGAATCCACTCCTTTCGATCGGGGCAAGGAAACCACTTGAACTGAAAGATATTCCTTTGCTCGCTCCAAAAGATCGGTCCAAGACCAACTATAAGCTATTGAATACAAATTGGGAGAAGTTGAAGGCTGAGAATCCTCTGAATCAGCCTTCTTTAGCCTGGGCCATTTTCAAGTCTTTTCGGAAAGAGGCAGCATGTAATGCAATATTTGCTGGTGTGAACACTCTGGTCTCGTACGTAGGTCCATACTTGATAAGCTACTTTGTGGATTACCTAGGAGGAAAGGAGACTTTCCGCCATGAAGGCTACGTTCTTGCTGCAATTTTTTTCGGCTCCAAGTTGGTAGAGACCCTAACAACCCGGCAGTGGTATCTTGGGGTCGATATTTTGGGTATGCACGTAAGATCGGCTCTAACAGCAATGGTCTATCGAAAAGGACTCAGACTTTCAAGCTCAGCTAGGCAAAGTCACACCAGTGGCGAGGTTGTTAACTACATGGCTGTTGATGTTCAAAGAGTAGGGGACTATTCTTGGTATCTGCATGATATATGGATGCTTCCTCTCCAAATTATTCTTGCCCTGGCAATTTTGTATAAAAATGTGGGCATTGCATCTGTTGCCACTCTCATAGCCACCATTATATCGATTATCGCGACTGTCCCACTAGCGAGGATTCAGGAAGATTACCAAGATAGGTTAATGGCCGCAAAGGATGATAGGATGAGGAGGACTTCTGAATGCCTCAGGAATATGAGGATTCTTAAACTGCAAGCTTGGGAGGATAGATACAGAGTGAAACTGGAAGAAATGAGAAATGTCGAATTCAAGTATCTCCGAAAAGCTCTTTACTCACAGGCTTTCATCACGTTTATCTTTTGGAGCTCCCCTATATTTGTTTCGGCTATCACTTTTGGCACTTCCATTTTGTTAGGGGGTCAGCTTACAGCTGGCAGTGTTCTTTCTGCATTGGCTACTTTTCGAATCCTGCAAGAACCACTTAGAAATTTTCCTGACTTGGTTTCAATGATGGCGCAGACTAAAGTCTCGCTTGATCGAATAGCAGGATTCTTGAACGAGGAAGAGCTGCAGGAAGATGCAACCATCACTTTACCCCGAGGCATTTCAGATGTCTCCATAGAAATCAAAGACGGAGAATTCAGCTGGGATTCATCTTCTTCAGTTCCAACCTTATTAGGCATACAAATCAGGGTGACAAAGGGAATGCGAGTGGCTGTCTGTGGTGTCGTCGGTTCTGGGAAATCAAGCTTCCTTTCTTGCATTCTTGGTGAGATTCCAAAAGTTACTGGTGAGGTAAGTCAAATTTTATGAAATGCTAATTGAAGTATTTGTTCCACGAATTTAGTTGATTAAATCATGCTGATGCTCCATGTGTGTTCATTAGGTAAGAATTTGTGGGTCTGCTGCTTATGTTCCTCAGTCTGCTTGGATACAATCAGGAAATATCGAGGAAAATATTCTTTTTGGAAGTCCAATGGATAAGGCCAAATACAAGTGTGTTATTCATGCTTGCTCTCTGAAGAAAGATTTGGAGCTATTCTCACATGGTGATCAGACCATTATTGGTGATAGAGGGATAAACCTTAGTGGCGGTCAGAAGCAGCGGGTGCAACTTGCCAGGGCATTATATCAAAACGCAGACATTTATTTACTTGATGATCCCTTCAGTGCAGTTGATGCACACACTGGCTCAGAATTGTTCAAGGTTTAGAAATCAATAGCATAATTTTTTTTTTCTCTGAAAAGGGGATTGGCCTAAATATCTGTATCATGTAACTGCAGGAGTACATACTGACAGCACTATCTGGAAAGACTGTGGTTTTCGTAACTCATCAAGTTGAATTTTTGCCAGCCGCCGACTTGATTTTGGTATTTTCTTCACTGTATCTATTAACGCACATGTGTAAGAAATCTCAAGTTGACATCTATGTGATTGGTTTTGGATCTTTTTATGTGTGTATTATATTGATTACTCATCTAAGTCATAGATGAGAGCATACTTTTGATTGGTTGATTGAAAATTGCATAGTATCTTCTTGTCTCACATTTATCTCGTGGTAGACTGTAAAACGTGGATGGATAACTAGTTGTAGTTGTTGGAGAATTAGTCCAGCATCTTTCATGGATAATTGAGCTTCTCATATATGTGCAAATGGAGATAATGAGACCATCTGCTCATATATGTGCAAATGGAGATAATGAGACGATCTTTCCATGTTCATATAAAATGCATCTCGTGTATCTTTACAAATTTATGCTTCTCAGAGTAACCATTGTGCTGACATCAAATGACGTGTAATAAAGATTAGTATTTGAACTATTCTACAAAGTAGGGATCAAGTTTCACTGCATTTCCCCACCTTTAACTTTCGCTTAAAAAAACCTTCCATGTATTATCAGAGAAAAATATATTCATCGTCTTAGAAGATCAGGCAAGTGCATGGAGAGGCCATCACATATAATCTAGTTATTTTATGATGGAATTTCAGAAATTTATCTGCTGATCAGTACTTTTACTGATTGATTTGTTTGTTTGTTTTAAGCATGGTACTGTCCAACAATACCAACGATCAGAAAATTAATGCGTAACGTGAAACTCCCCAATCAAAAGTAACGGATAAACTGTTGTTTAAAGGCAATAAATTAATAAAGGCAAGAGGTAAATTCACGATTTTCTCTAATTTAGCATGCTATTGTAATAGGTTCTAAAGGAAGGCCGTATTATTCAAGCTGGAAGATATGAGGAGCTTTTGCAAGCAGGAACTGATTTCAGCACATTAGTCTCTGCTCATCATGAAGCTATTGAAGCCATGGATTTTGTGAGTCAAGCTTTTGAAGAACAGGAAAAAGACGATCCTCTTGATAGGTCTGTTCTCATGTGTAAGAAATGTGATTCCGTCGGTAGTAATATTGCTGGCATGGCAAAGGACATACAAGAAGGTGTTTCAGCTTCGGACCTGAAAGCTATCAAAGAGAAAAAGAAGGCTAAACGTGCTAGGAAGAAACAGCTTGTGCAGGAAGAGGAGCGAGAGCGTGGAAGAGTGAGCATGAAAGTGTATTTGTCGTATATGGCGGCAGCGTACAAGGGGTTGTTGATTCCATTGATTATTATTGCACAAATGTTATTTCAGGTCCTTCAAATAGCAAGTAATTGGTGGATGGCTTGGGCTAATCCACAAACCACTGGGGACAAGCCTAAAACCAGTAGTATGATGCTTCTTGGTGTTTATATGGCGCTTGCTTTCGGAAGTTCCTGGTTTATATTTGTCAGGGCTGTTCTTGTTGCTACATTTGGTCTTGCAGCTGCCCAGAAGTTATTTATGAAGATGCTCAGAACAGTTTTTCGCGCACCGATGGCTTTCTTCGACTCTACTCCATCTGGAAGAATACTGAACCGCGTAAGCGCTCTCCTACTTGATAAGAAATCAATTAAATAATTCGGGAAAAAAAGACTTTGCCTTGGTCCTTATTCTGCGCTAGTAGGCGGCGTGTTTTAATGAAATAGATGATTCACTGCATTGTTGAATAGCAACAACTTTGTTATTACAATTACAACAAGGTTTAGTAAGAGAGAGCTTTCGCAGTTCAGAGAAAGGCTAAGATGGGTGATGAAAAGGGGTCTTTCTGCCTTTCTTAATCTTCCCCTTTACACCTAGGTTCTTTCCTTTTTCATTTGGATCCCTTCCAATTACATAATTCAAGTCTGAAGAGCTAAAACTCGATTGATCTCTCATAATCTAGAATATAATAACCATCTTTTATATATGTGAAATTATTTTTAAAAAATATGGCAGTGAAATCTTTCCTATTGCTAAATTATAATGTCATTAAATCTGATTCTATTGTTTTGTTTCTAACAAAATGGTTTTTTATGATCTACCAGGTTTCAATTGACCAAAGTGTTGTTGATCTCGATATTCCATTTAGACTTGGTGGCTTTGCTTCAACTACCATCCAACTTCTTGGTATTGTTGGTGTGATGACACAAGTTACTTGGCAAATATTGCTCCTTGTTGTGCCAATGGCAATTGCCTGCTTGTGGATGCAGGTAAGCAGTCGTACAATGTCATAAATTGCATTATATACAACTTCGCATCTAGTGTAAAGCAATTGCATTTACGGATATGCCTATATCAAGTTTTTTTTTCCAACAATTATTTAGATCGAGGGCAAGGAAAAGCTAAGATGAAACTTTTTTCTTCACACATGCAGAAATACTACATGGCATCATCTAGAGAACTGGTGCGCATTGTTAGCATCCAAAAATCTCCAGTGATTCATCTTTTTACCGAGTCGATTGCTGGAGCAGCTACAATAAGAGGTTTTGGCCAAGAAAAGCGATTCATGAAGAGGAATCTTTATCTTCTTGATTGCTTTACTCGTCCGTTCTTCTGCAGTCTTGCAGCTATCGAATGGCTTTGCCTGCGTATGGAAATTCTTTCGACATTTGTATTTGCTTTCTGCATGGTTTTACTTGTGAGCTTCCCACATGGAAGTATTGATCCAAGTGAGTAAATCACTCTTTTTGGCTTTCAAATTTCTTTATTTCTAAGGTTCTATGTGACTGATTTAGTAATGGTGATTTTGGGAAATATTTATCTTCGGTGGTGTCCATGGAAATTGTAGTAAATCATTTGTAAATGACGCATGATTCTTGCGCTATTTTCTCCATAGGTATGGCTGGCCTTGCTGTGACGTATGGCCTTAATTTAAATGCACGTCTATCACGATGGATACTTAGCTTTTGCAAGCTTGAAAACAAAATCGTATCTATAGAAAGGATTCATCAATACTGTGAAATACCCAGTGAGGCACCAGCAGTTATTGATGATTCGCGCCCACAATCCTCTTGGCCACAGACTGGGACAATTGAATTGATTGATTTAAAGGTACACACGTATTGTTTTAGTTATGTTCTATTTGTATGTTTTAGACTTTTAGTCATGTTCTATACTTCTATTTGTATGTTTAAGATTCGTAATATGCCAACTTTAACACTTGTGTTTAAAATCTGTCGGATTTATCCTAGGTTCGTTACAAGGAGAGTCTTCCTGTTGTGCTTCATGGTGTCTCCTGCGTGTTTCCTGGTGGGAAGAAAATAGGAATTGTTGGGCGTACTGGAAGTGGTAAATCTACCTTGATACAGGCCCTTTTTCGACTGGTTGAACCAGCAGGTGGCAGAATAATCATAGACAACATTGATATCGCGAAAATCGGGCTTCATGACCTTCGTAGCCGGCTGAGTATCATACCCCAAGATCCGACATTATTTGAAGGAACTATTAGAGGCAACCTAGATCCACTCGAAGAGCATTCTGATCAAGAAATTTGGCAGGTCCATTTTTTGCCTTCTTTAGTAGCATAACAAAATATTTATCATTCACCTCATTTGACCTTCCGAAACCGAAGATGGATAAATGGTGTCTATTATTTTTGTATTCAAATGACGATCTTTTTGGTACTTATCTTTGAGATCATGGTATATCATTTCAGACTATTTCGTGCCATTCATTCCGTTTTTGTATCCTCAGGCACTTGATAAGTCTCAGCTAGGAGAGATAGTTCGCCAGAAAGAACATAAACTCGATACACCAGGTAACAGATTAGAATAAAAAATTTCTCCTGGTTCGTAAAATCCCGAGTATACATGAGGAATTATTCGTTCTCTTTGACATGGGCAGTTGTAGAAAGTGGAGATAATTGGAGTGTGGGCCAACGGCAGCTAGTATCTCTTGGTCGAGCGTTGCTTAAACAGGCAAGAATATTAGTTCTTGATGAAGCAACAGCCTCAGTTGACACAGCCACTGACAACCTTATCCAAAAGATAATAAGAACCGAATTTCAGGACTGCACTGTTTGTACGATTGCTCATCGCATCCCTACCGTTATTGATAGCGACCTTGTTCTTGTCCTCAGTGACGGTGCGTCAATACCTTCATAATTTTCTATATATACTGATTTTATGTCCATTTACTTAAGGGCAGATTCAAATGATCTTGAGAGGGGGAGACACGATGGGAGGAGCAAGGTGGGCCCGATCAACTTATTGGAAGGTGAATCATAGTTTTTGGAAAAAAACTACAAATAAAAGTTGTAGAGAGCAATGAATCAACTCCCTCTCTGCTGGATCTGCCCCTATTGACATTTTCATTCTTATATTAGTATCAGCTTGACTATTTCTATACTTCCTATGTCCATTGTGATCTCGGAGTTCATAGTTTGTTTATCGATGGAATAATGATATATGAAAAGAGAGAATCCAGTGGGGGGTAATTATTATTATTATTTTTTTTGAAATTTTATGTGCTTTTTCTAAAATTGCCGTTTCGCTGGTCCGCTTTCAGATTTCTGAATCCGCCCTGGGATGTGTAGAATCCTACCTAAAATGGTATTACTCCAAACACCAACAGCATGCTAATTTTCCCATCTCATTGTATATTTCACAGGTAAAGTTGCGGAGTTCGACACTCCAGCACGACTACTAGATGACAAGTCCTCCATGTTTCTTAAGCTCGTGTCAGAGTACTCATCACGATCAAATGGCATGCTCGACTTTTGATCTGTTTATGCGTCTGAAAACGAGACGTGAAACTAAGAAATAGAGCTGCTCGGTATCAAAATGGTAGCTTTTGAAGCTGCCATCCCTGCTGCGTTCGCGTAAGTACAAAATCAAACTGCAGACGAGGAGAGACAAGAATCAAACCTTCGAAGGTGCATCAAGGGTTAGTCACTGTGACTGGCCATCGTGGGCATGATTTGTACATAGAATAAGTCTCTAGAGAGAAAGAGGTGAGGAAAAACTGACCAAAATGAGACTGCATCCTGCATTTTGCAAGTGCAGTAAATCTAGTACTTTTTGCGGTGAATAAGTTTTGCAAATGTTCTCGTAGAGGATTAGACAGACACTTTTGATGTTATTATTATCCACTTTCCTCGTTTGAGCTTTTTTATGTATTCTAGAATTCCACTGTCTCTTTCTTGAATGGCATAAAGAAAAATTCCAAATAAAAGTTTGATGAACAAAAGGGTTATGATACTGCTCGGTTGGTTGGATGAAATAACTAAATGATACATGATACCAAGCCTGGAAATAATATGCTATTTTTTGGGTATTACATAGTTTCCATGTTAAGTTTTAGGTATTTAATTAAATATTGTATATGTTTTGACCAAAAAATGACATATTAAAATAGATAAACTATCCAAAATACTTTTGATATTACTGACAAAACAAAATTCCACCAAACGTGTTGTCAAATCATTGAATAATAATAATTAATAATAACCAGTGACTTCAATGGCCCAAATTTAAGCCCAGAGAAATAATTGGATTGATTCTCTTGGCCCATTAATCAGTGGCCCACGTTCGGTGCACGTGCTACATGTTCCATCACCATCACATTTTTGCTCATAATAGCACAATTCCACGTGAAGCCATCTCAACAATTAAAATTAAATAAATAAACAGATCATAATTTCTCATTTAAAATTTGGTTTTTGATCTCAGTTTTACATTTAACTCGACTATATGAACAAAAAGAAGACAAAAAAAATAAGATAAAATTTTATGTAAGTTGAAAAAAAAAATTAACAATAAAATAAGTCGAACCGCAATACGAGATGTCGAGAATAATCTTAAAATCTTGGTACATTACTTTCTAACTAAAAATTCCAAAAAAAAGATATCAGTTTGATTTTGGAAAATGGCAATTGAACTTCTTATTCATAAAATTGAAGTTAATTCTAGTAATTATGAAGTGAGGAAATAAACAATTGAAACAAATTATATATTTATTATATGTCTCTGTCTAATAATAGTGATGTATGGGAACTATTATTTCACATGGCATCATCCACTTTAGTGACACACCACTCACCCTTTTATTTATGCATTCTTTCCACATGCATGCATGTGAAAATATCACCCAAATAAATATTTTATTTTGCATGTGAAATTATTAGAACTTTGAAATAAATATGAGAAATATTAACTAAACAATGCACAATTTCCACAAAAAACGTATATAAATTATAAAGTAGGTCTCTTATGAGATGGTCACACGAATCTTTATATGTGAGACGAGTCAACCCTATCGATATTCACAATAAAAAGTAATATTTTTTCATGGATGACCCAAATAAGAGATCTGTCTCACAAAATACGATCCGTGATACCGTCTCACACAAATTTTTGCCTAAATTATATTTAATATTATACACACATACGTGTAAAAAACTTTATAAACCAACTAATTTGACTGCTTTTCACAAATTCTCGCCATGTTTCCTGTCGGATTACATTTCAAGAAAAGCCAAAGTTTCCAGTCAATTTTATTTGTATCCACAGCTGTTAGTGTTACAGAGCCCAAGATCTCACGAATTATTGTTATTAATTATTTGTAAAAAAGTTTAATCTGAATTCATTTTAAATTTTTAATCTCTCACTAATTATCAATCATTAAATGTTTCTACCCGTCTGTTTTCATAAATCATCACCTTAGTTTCGATTTCTGACATCACCTCACCAGCTCCATCATCAATCTTGATGATTCTTGAAATCGAAAAGATGCTGGAAAATTAAGAAAAGAATCGAATTGTCATAGAGAATTAAAGCAAAATGAAGTTGAAAAATAAGTTTTTCTTCTTTTTGCTGCTTTTTTGCACCTGTTTTTACGTTCTTTGTCACACTAAGGTGGCGGGGGCGATCGAATCCAATGATGAATCTTCGATTCTGCTGCAGCTTAAAGCAAGTCTTTTTGATCCATTGGATGAGCTTAAAAACTGGAAATTGGAAGAAAACGCATCGTCTGGTAGTTCAGTTCACTGCAGCTGGACTGGAGTGAAGTGCAACTCCGACGGTTTTGTTGAAAGTCTTGATCTTTCTCGCAAGAATCTTAGTGGCAAGATTCCTGATGAAATCCAGGGATTGAAGAGTTTGAATTCTCTTAACTTTTGCTGTAATGGGTTCGAATCGCAGTTGCCGAGATCTTTGTCTAATCTCACCGAACTTCAGTGGATCGATCTGAGTCAGAATTCTTTTGTTAACCAATTCCCCGTTGGTCTTGGAATGGCGCCCGGATTGGTGGCCCTCAATGCTTCTGGAAATAACTTTTCTGGTTATCTGCCTGAAGATCTTGGAAATGCAACTTTTCTCGAGAATCTTGACTTGAGGGGGAATTTCTTTGAGGGCTCCATTCCAATAAATTACAAGAATTTGAGGAGATTAAAGTTTCTGGGGCTTTCGGGGAACAATTTGACAGGGAGGATACCGGCGGAGATCGGCGAATTGGCGGCTTTGGAGACTGTTGTTCTTGGATATAATGAGTTTGAAGGTGGGATTCCTGTGGAATTTGGGAATCTTAGTAATCTGGTGTATCTTGATCTGGCAATAGGCAATCTTGGAGGGTCGATACCTTCAGAACTGGGAAAACTGAAGAAGTTGAACACCGTTTTTCTGTACAAAAACAAGTTCGAGGGCGATATTCCACCAGAGATTGGGAACATGACTTTCTTACAGGTTTTGGATATTTCAGACAACATGTTATCTGGTGAAATTCCAGCCCAAATATCGAATCTTGGGAGCTTGCAGCTTTTGAATCTGATGTCGAACCGGTTATCAGGTTCGGTTCCTACTGCCATCGCAGGATGGACTCAATTGGAGGTTCTTGAGCTCTGGAACAACTCGCTATCAGGCCCCTTGCCTAGTGATTTAGGCCGACATTCGGCACTCCAATGGCTGGATGTTTCATCAAACGCCTTTTCAGGTCCTATTCCTTCGAATTTGTGCAGTAAAAGCAATCTAACTAAGCTGATTCTATTTAACAATGCCTTCTATGATTCAATTCCCTCTAGTTTATCAACGTGTGAATCATTAGTTCGTGTCAGGATGCAAAATAATCATCTTTCGGGAACAATACCCATTGGTTTTGGCAAGCTTGGCAAGCTTCAACGGCTTGAGCTTGCAAATAACAATCTCACAGGCCAAATTCCATATGACCTTTCAACGTCAACTTCACTTTTTTTCATTGATTTATCAAGAAACTACCTTCAATCTTCTTTAACTTCTTCGATTCTCTCCATTCCTAATCTTCAAACATTCATGGCCTCGGGTAATGATTTGATAGGAGAAATCCCAGATCAGTTCCAAGACTGTTCACTTTCTGTGCTGGATCTCTCCTCAAACCACTTCACTGGAAGCATTCCAGCTAGCATTGCTTCGTGCGAGAAATTGGTAACTTTGAACCTTCGAAACAACCAGTTAACTGGGCATATTCCAAAGCTAATTGCTAGCATGCCTTCATTGGCTATCCTTGATCTGTCGAACAACTCTCTGACTGGAGGGATACCTGAAAATTTCGGGAATTCTCCAGCCTTGGAAATGCTTAATGTTTCTTACAACAAGCTGGAGGGGCCTGTTCCTGCGAATGGGATGTTAAGAACAATCAATCCTGATGACCTTGAAGGGAATTCAGGTCTCTGCGGTGGCGTACTTCCACCTTGCCTACAAAATGCAGCAGATTCATCGAAAAAACAAGCCCTGCATAACAAACGTGTTCTCGGAGGATGGCTGATAGGAGTTTCAACTCTTTTAGCTGTCTTCCTAGCAGGTTTTGCATCTCTCTATGTGTACCAAAAATGGAGGGACGGGAATTGCTTCGAAGAAAGATTCGAAACCGGCAATGGGGAGTGGCCTTGGAGACTAATGGCATTTCAAAGACTTGGTTTCAACAGCAATGACATACTAGCTTGTGTCAAGGAATCGAATGTGATTGGAATGGGAGCAACGGGTACCGTTTATAAAGCTGAGATACAGCGATTAAACACCACTTTTGCGGTAAAGAAGCTATGGAGGGGGGTAACATATATTGAATTAGGAGGCAGCGGGGATCTTCTAGGAGAGGTCAATCTTTTAGGAAGATTAAGGCATAGAAATATTGTAAGGCTGTTGGGATTTCTCCACAATGATTCCGATGCAATGATCATTTTCGAGTTCATGCGAAATGGTAGCCTTGGAGATGCTCTACATGGAAAACAATCGGAAAGATTACTGGTGGATTGGGTTTCAAGATATAATATAGCCCTTGGAATAGCACAAGGGATTGCTTATCTCCACCACGATTGTCATCCACCTGTTATACACCGAGACATTAAGTCGAATAACATATTGATTGATTCCAATCTCGAGGCAAGAATTGCTGATTTTGGGTTGGCCAAAATTATGGTTAAAAAGAATGAGACAGTATCAATGGTTGCAGGATCATATGGGTATATAGCCCCTGGTGAGTTACTAAATTTGTTTCCTTCTGTTTTTATGCTAAATAACATCATTTTGCAGTCAAATTAAATAACGTATTCTCATGTTTTTCTTGACAGAGTACGGATACACGTTGAAAGTAGACGAGAAGAGTGATATTTACAGCTACGGTGTTGTTCTGATGGAACTTCTCACAGGGAGGAGACCGTTGGAACCTGAATTTGGAGAATCTGTAGATATTGTCGAATGGATCCGTAAAAAGACTCGGGAAAACAAGCCACTAGAAGAAGCTTTAGACCCCAGTGTAGGAAATACCAAACACGTTCAAGAAGAGATGCTTTTAGTTCTAAGAATTGCTATACTTTGTACAGCTAAACTACCAAAGGATAGACCCTCGATGAGAGACGTTTTAACTATTCTTGAAGGAGCTAAGCCTCGGAGAAAAGGTGGCAGCTGCACAGAAGGAAGTGCTGCTGATAACAAAGACAAGCCAATATTCACTGTCTCACCTGTAAATGGCATTCTTTGAGTAAAATAATTACATGTTGCTTTTCGGCCGTAGTTGTTTCTTGATTCTAGCTTTTACCAAGATCACGGCGGTTCTGATGTTTTGTTTCTGGACTTGGAGGGATATAGGTTGGGTTCATCTTGCAAATAATATAGTAGTTCATCTTGTAATACCATTAATTCTAATTTCAACCATCAGGTAAATATTGCCTAAAAACATGAAATAAAATGAGAAACACAACCACCTAGCCAACAGCTTGAAACAAAGTTGATCGCACACTTTTCATTCACGGAGATAGAATTTAGCAGCTTGTGAGTGTATAAAGATCAAAACTCAATCACGATATGTTTTCGTACTTACGATCTAATAAAAGGTAACCCAACTATATATACCTACACAAAAAGATCATCACTTCCGTGTTTTGTCAAATGAGTATTAGTAAGGTTTAAAAGATATCAAAACCAAAAAAGAAACGTGCACCAAGATCTTCGTTGAATATAGAGTTTCTTCGTCATCTTATAATCGTGTTGACAAATGTGTCCTGTTATTTTCATGGGACTTCGGAGCTGTCACCAAAAAGGGGAATGAAAGGACACGTAAACACAGGATAACATCCAGCGGGCATGGAAGAATCCAAAAAAAAAAAACCTTGTTCATACCAAGTCCATGAGCATTGGCTGTCCTCGTAATTCTAAGTCTTTTCACAGTGCTTAGAAACATCCTGATACAAAAGAAACCATAAGACCATCAGATGTAAACATAATGTTGATTACCAGCACCCGTGGTTCGGTACAAAAAGTTATATTTAGTGATAATGATATAACTTAAATATGGTTAAGCCATACAACTACGTGTTTCAAGTACTATACTATACATGTAGCCACAAAGAATCGGAGGGGCAATTGTCTTACTAATTGCACCAACTAACGACAATTGTAGGACAGAGCATTAGCAGTATACTAAAGTTGTAGCTGGTGTTAGCTGTTCAACTCAGATATCATAACCACGTAACAGCCCGCATATCATGTTTCTACCATCATGTGACATATACCGACACACACGATCATAGGGGCATTTGTTGAGTGATAGGTCTATTTTATCGGTTAATTGTCTATGCTACAAGAGTGGGTGAGGATTGTTATACAACAAGAGCTGTAAAATAATTAGAGAACATGTAGTTTTAAGACGTCTTACTCCCAAGGGACGTCACCAACAAGCATCCAATCCCCTTCTTTATCTTCATACGTGAGCATAAAGTCGGACAAACCACCCAACAATCTTGCAGGTCCTCTTGCTTGCTCCTCCACTTTTGATCCTAATAACAGTAAAACCATCGGTTGGTAATTTAACAGACGTGAGAGATCACCATATGAGTGTTGAAACTCAATAAAGAAAATACTTGAAATTAAAACTTCCGACCAAAGCTGGCACTTTTATACACTTACATACGAAAATTGCTTCAAGAATACAAATTTATTAAGATTCTATCCAATTTCCAGCTTCAGTAAGCTTGGTGATTACCCCTAAAATCATTACCCATGTAAGAAAATCACTAGTAAACATTTATGGTGGACCGAGAACTAGAATATGCATAAAGCTCATAAATACATTTTCGTGGTAGAAATGATAATTGGAACCCAGGAGTCAACATTGGATCAAACAAACACAGTAACTCGCAAGCTTTTGGAGAAAATTATTAAAAAAATTATAATACTTTATCAGAACAAATGAAAGCATAGAAAATTACGTCTTGCACCGACTCCTGCATTGAAACTAAACATGTTGTCGATTGTCAAAGCTAAAGTCTTGTAGCAGTCATGGGAATTCATGTCTACTTTTCTTCCAATAGGGAACCCATCCATGTTCACCTTCACCAAAAATGAAGCTTTTAAGGGTCGTTTTTGCTTCACAAAAGAGCAGCTCCTGCTGCTTCCAAAGTCGGTATTATCCACTACATTTTTCCTGCTTTTACATTTATCAACAGCCGGATTCAATTCTTCGGTTTCTGGCGATTTCGTATGATATACCAAACTGTTCATTCTGTGAGTTCTTATAGGAGGCCATCCCACAACATGACTGCTGCAAGCAAAACTCACATTAAAAGAATAATTCCATTAAAGGAAACATATGAGACATCTTTGAATCAGTTGCACTGATACAATACAGGTGTTTCCTATTAAATCGAAAACTATCAATATTACACTAATTCCCTAACTATCTAAGAATAAATTCCTCGGATAGAAATAAAATAACAAGATACACATAACAACATCATCAACAAACAAGGTGCAAGGGAAAGGTTACTCCAAGAAACATTTAATGGCCCGGTCGGGTGCCAATTCGCTTTACAATCCCTTATGCCGAAAAACCGAACATTTCTTGTCAAGAAGTATATCGCTTCCTATTAGGTACGAATCCAGGAAGTTCCAAAAGGGAATGATGCCAGTCAAGGCCATCTAATACATTGCATATAAAATTGTTTAGAAAAATTACATATAGAATTTCGAATTTTTTCATTGCACTCTCAAAAGATAGAATAAATATGATCTCATTTACTAGATTATGCAAGAATCAAGTGATACAAAAAGTTCTTAAAGAAACATCATAAAAATCGAAATCACAACATATATAAATCAAACGATCTTCACCATCTCTCATGTAAAGCACACCATTCAGACAAAAAAATCTGATCTTGCAAAGCCAAAATCTTAACATCTTAGTATCTAAGATTTCGCATAAAATAAACTTTGATTGACAGAAAATAAAAATAAAAAGTTTCCATTCAAAAAAAAGATTATACCTGACTCCAGAGCGGCCTGGAGGTGAAGGTGGTTCAGCTGTTCTTTTGGTGACAGAAGAGGAAGATGATGATGAAGCTACAGATGAAAAATCCCTAGCAGTCAAGATTCTTGCATACTGGTGATACCACTGACCTCTCGCCGCCTGGGCCGGCGGCGGCGCCAAAGACTTGGTCTTGAGCTTTCCACCTCTGCCGCGAGAGCCCGCAAGACTAAGTCCGAGGCCCAAATCCAGCTCAGAGTCATCCATGTACGAAGAAGATGCCTCCGACGACATCACGAGAACCTTAAACTGAGCCACTTGAAACTACTCCGCCTCCGCCGTCTCCTCCTCCCTGGGAATCTTGTTCTTCACAAAAAGATTCAGTTTTTACGCAAAAAAAATAATTAAGAATCCTTTGAAGTTAAACGAAATGTCGTGATTATTCGGTTTCTTTGGATTTTGGGTGAAGGAAAAGAAAACTGCGGAGAGAAGGCATAGAAGATGGGGTGGGCCCCGATTGTCGGCTTAATGCGCCTCAACAGACCATACAGTTCGCCCCCTTTTGAGTGGGGCCCACGATGGTACGATCAAGCTGCTGGTATTGTACCAACAAAGAACAATCAGCTTTGCGTCTTGCCTTGTACTTCCAGCCTCAACTGACAGTTTCTCTCTTTTTACACAAAAAAAATATAATTTTATTGGAAGGAAAAATTAAAGAAAGATTTTCTTAATTAGATTTTACATAATTATTATAATTAATTTTAATTTTCAGTTAAATTAATTTATCAAAATAAATTTTTTATTATAATAAATTACAAAAATATCTCCTATCCTTTAATCCTTATTCACCATCAATTTCTTCATCTCAAACTCTGTATTTTATTATCTCATCAATTCAGTGCGTACAAAGGCGGCCGCGAAGCACATTAATCTTATTTCTTTAAACAAATATCAATTTATAGTTTGTGCTCTGAATATTATAGAACTACATGTTGGAGAATCTCCTATGCTGAGCCAATTCATCATGTAGATAACCAAATAGATTGGTTGATTCGAGAAGAAGTTCAAGGAAAGGTTATTCTACCTCCATGTGTGAGGAGATCACGTGGAAGATCACGAATGAGAATGATACGATCCACGTGTGAAATATCTCGTATGTGTCGTTGCTCTACATGTCGTTCCATTTGACATAATAAGAAAAGTTGCAAAAATTATGCTCCAATTTTGACTTGACTTGATTATATATATTTAGATTTTTTTCAAATAGGATTATTGCTTCACTAGGATTTGGTTTTTTTATTTCATTTTTGCAATTTCTCGAATAATCTTATGAATTCCATGCATTTAGACATAGAGTGATGATAATTTGAAATAACTCTTTTGCCGAGTTGTATTTTTATGCGTTTTATTTTTTTGAAAGTTTGTTGTGCATACTCATAAACTGTTAGCATGGAATAAGGTAAAAACTTAATTGAGACCATCAAATTTTTTGTTTATATTTGTGTAAACTCACATTGATGTAATTATTACGTTTCATAACCATGGTGATTTACTAAACCCATACAACTATATTGTGACCATAAACATGCGTGCATTAGCTCTAACTCGAATCTTTTTAATTGCTTAAATGTCAAAACATTATGCTTCGATTGTTCTTCTAGCAGTAGAAATCATTATTTTCCAACCATCTTCATCTTAGTAATTGTACGTCTTACCATCTATAATAATTAAATATGTAATCGCGTTTTAAAATCAGACGAATGTATTAAAACTAATAATAATGTTGCAATTCAATCATTTCAATTATCACCCTAAAACTTCATTTGCAATTAATTTCGGTATAGATTCAAATAAAACGATTTTAGCTTGTTCGAAAATAATTTAAAAGATAAATAAAAAGTGGTCTGTCTCGTTCAGCGACTGGCACAAAAAATTAAGGCAATCATACACCGTGACCTGTGGGACTCAATTACCAAGTGGAACGCCACCCGATTAGGAATGTGGGGTCCACTTAACGAATCTTTCTGTGGTAAAATAACGTAAGGCGACGCTAAAGATCCACCCAACCTACAACATCAATATAATTTATTTCTTTATATAATATATCTTATTTTTACATTTTTTTAAAAAAAAATAAAAGATGTATTTGATAAATGGATTTGAAATACACGGAGTTCAATTACATTTTAAATGTTAATAATAAAATAATATATCAAATTTTAAATTCATATTTTATTTATTTAAATAAAGCTACTCAAAGCGAAATGAATTTCAAATGACATCAATATTGAGTGATTTTGAAATTAATCGTAATTAACACTAAACACTAATAAACATTATGTGGATTTAATGTTCATGATCTTATTTCTCTAAAACAACAAAAATATATTTGTATAAATTTTAAAATCCACGAACTTGAAATCCATCAATCCAAACGCAACCTAATATAATTTATAGTTTGAACTTACATGTAACATGAGTGGAATAATGAATTTGAAGTTTATGGTTTTGTTTCTCTAACATTACAAAAAAACATTTGAACATATTTGAACTTCTTAAATTTGAAATTCATTCATCCAAACACAACATAATTGATCCAGATATAGGGGTGGTGGGCATCTTAGGGATCCGACCTGATCGCCGCATTTTTGTTCGGGTATTTTGTGCCTATACGTTGGTGAATTTTTCGATAAACCAAACCGGACTATTTTTTTTAATGGTGATCATAACCTTAATAGTTTAATAGAATATTCTTTTTTGTTGTTTATATGATATACTCAGAAGTCACCCAAGAAACCCAATCCAGAGGTGGATCCAAACATGTGTTGTTGTGGTTTCAATGATCTATGTCAAGATCTTAAATCTTGTGAAGAACTGGTGTGCCTTCAATGTATAATTGATTATAGCGCACATATATCTATATCATAATCATAAAAAGAAAATGTGTGGAAAAGGACATGAAAATAGAGTTGGGAGCCACATTTCAAAATGGCTTTTAACACCAAATTTAGTGAGATTCTCATCATATTATATCTTGTCTAAATAAATGCTTTTAAAAAAGATGGTAAACTAAGGCACCTTGAAAATCACACAATGACGAGTCCATGTGACCATGTGTTAGTTAGTGTTCCAAAGTACAGATACGCACATCTTGAAATGAAAGGAAAAAAATACACAACCAAGAGGAAACAAGGATTAGTTTCAAGACAAAAAGACACTCGAGAAAATGTCCTAAACAAAAATAGGAAACGAAACGGAAGGCATTTGCTTCGGTTACAAAAACTTACTCACTCGAAATGTTTGAAGACAAGTTATTTCATCAAATGCCACATGTTCTAACTCAGGTGTTACTTCATCATATGCCACGGAAACCATTGGTTCTTAAGCGGCTGCTGTTGTCGCTTCCATTTTGGTCGCTGCCTCTTCCAAAAGTCCTTCCACCAGCCCCCCACCTCTGCCTCGCCCTCTTCCGCCCGATTAAGAAAAACTAAAAGCATCAACATGTTATCAAAAAACAATAGCCATATATATATATATCCATATGTAACAGTCTCATGCTTCAGACAGCATTAGTTACTTAATAAGCATAACAATGATAAACTTTCTGATTCATTTTAACAAAAAGTTTATTATAACAAGAAAGAATTGATGGGATCACAGGGGATTTCTTATATATTCAAGTAAAAGAAATAACGATTGCACTCTAATTCTTTATATAGTGAAGAGGAGTTTGAGATACTTGCGTCCACCACCACGAAATGCGCCACTATTCGGTCTCCTCTCCTCAATAAACACTTGCCTTCTGGCCAATTGAATTGGAGAAGCCTAAAAAAAAGGAAAATTCTAATCAGATACCAAATACATAGTTGACATAAAAAATAAAAATTGAGAGCGAAGTAAAGCTTCACAACCATATTACATCAGGCATCCAAAACTAACCATAAATAGAACAAATCGCAAATGCTGGTATGTATATGTTGGAAGCATCTGTGCAAAGATCAAGACATAAAGGCATCCCCAAGACCAATATTATTCTAAAGACTCAAATTTTACAACAATAACCTGCGTGACAGCAGGTTTGTCAAAAGACTGACTGGCACTGTCAAAACATAGAGATATGCAGACTAGGGGAGCGGTACTATGGATATCTCTTAAAAATACATACTGAGTTGGGTCAGTTCTCAAGGAGACAGGCATTCACAAGAAATTTGAGAAAGCAAGAAATGAAAATTTTTATCAGTAAATGAGAGATTTGTGAACCTTGATTGCGTTCTGAACACTTTGCACATCTTCAAACTCGGCAAAGGCATAGCAAACACCAGTTCCTGTTAACCATGGACGCATTAGACAATGAAACTACATTGCCACATGAAATCGAGCTGCCAATATGTTATTAGAACATCTCGTTCACACCCTACACTTGAGGGAGTCGCAACTTAAAGCCATAATAGAAGCCTCAATTGAGATGGACTTAGGTGAGCTTGAAAGGATAGCCAAATAATGCCTTCATACCTTGAGAAAATGATGCAAAATGTTCTCAGGAAATCCCCCTTTTTTCGCCCGTCTAGATGTTCCAAATAAGAAACAAGACTATTTGGTTGAAGGTTATTTTAGCAAAAAAACCATTCATGAACTTAGAAGAAAGCAGCTGATGGTAGAATGCTCCGCAGCAGCAGAGACTTGCCTTGAAGTTCTCTCGAAAATTGTAGGAAGTGGTGATCTTGGACAGCTCATTAGAAACTCTTCCAAATTTAACTCAAAATCAGCTCAGCTTTCCACCAGATCATATTTTTAATTCTAGATGAACTTGAATCCAACCACTTTTTTTTTATTCTTTTTCACAGGCTTTTTTTACATAGAAAATTTTCTGAGGTTTTTTATCCTAGATTAACTTGAATCCAACCACTTTATTTAAAAAAAAAAAAATAATCCCACCATTTATTTGGTTTTGCTGCAATATGTTATTTTTTGGCTAGTCAGCAGTTGGTTATAATATGCTTCTTGTAACTTCCGTATTCTTTGAAAACATTGGGTAGAGACTGACTGTGGTTGATCTATTATTAGTTCTACAGAAGCATACAAGATAACTGCAACCTTATGGCTTTATTTATTCGATATTGTCTCTTCATTTCACTGCAGGCAGAAGAATTCCCAGTGGAATCGGTAGTCTGGAATAGCTGGAGATCGAAAAGCTTGGCGTATATGCTCGACTTTCATAATACGAGGCTTGTATCTGGTGCCAGTTCGATTTTTTCTGCACCAGAAAGTCGATGGATTCAAATGTTTGGACGACTAAATATTTCAGCTGAGAAATTTTCGAGCTATAAACATAAACAAATTAATAAAATTCTGGACGTAATAAATACAATGGACAAATTAATAAATCCATTAAATCAACACACACATTTAAAAATACAAAATATCAATACAACAAACAAATAAAAGAATCCAAATGAATCAATCAAGAATTCACACACAGATACATCGAATTCGTTCAAAACAATCTCACAAGCTTGACAAGGGATTGTTAATCTTGGGCAGAGTCATGATTTTTGAGCTATCAACTATTGTCTCTCTTATCCTTTGGACATGACCTTTACGTCAGTAATGTACTCAATGCCGCTGGAACTAGTCTTCTTGGGGAGTGTGGATTCTGAGGAAACCAACCAATTCGAAAGGCTTGCATCCACAGCTGTTTCTTGATTAGAATTCTGGAATTGATCAGATCTTACACTGAGGGCAAATAATGATTGATTGTTCTCTTTTTGTAACTTCAACAAACATGTTCCTTTAGATTTTGCTGCTTTCCATTGTGTTACATTCTCCACAGGGTTCAAAACAGAATTAACATAATCACTTCTATTTCTTGCTTGAGTCTTTAATACAGGAGTGCTGTCTTCTTCAAGAAACTGAGTTTTGATAAAACTAGTCAATTGATTTTCTGTTCTTGATTCCAGTGATGGAATTAAAGTCGATCCAGACCACATTTCTTGGCCATCTGATATACAATCTATATCATCTTCATCTCCATAGTCGTCTTCTAAATCATCGAAGTCACTGTCACCGTAATCTTCTGCTTCATCCTCACTATCTCTGTCTCTGGCATTATGGTATCTATGATTCGGAGGATATAATACGATACATGATTTGACTGAATTCTCTTCTTCAAATTGTGGTTGACTTGAACTTCTAGGATTTAACTCCTTTTCTTTCTGAACATTCAGGTTACCCTCTGGTAGAGAATCGGTGCTTTCATAAAGTGAATAGTGCTCATGTGTAGTGATGTTTGCATTAAACGTAACTCTTTTTCTTGGGCTTGGACTCAACTGATCCTCTCCCTCCGGTCTATTTCTACAAACAAAATCAAGATAAATTGTCCAATCTCATGGAACAAAAGCTAAAACAAGCAACAAGTTTAGAAAAAGAATTAAGTGCTCACTGCAACTTGGTGACCAAGTTGGGAGGTGGCGTCTCTGTAAAGCTCTGCTCTTCAAGTAACAAGCTTTGCTGCTGAAAGCTTCGGACTTTATTTTGCTGCAGCAACTAATCATCATTTAATTCAGTTTACCATAAGAAACTAACATGTTCCTCAAAATCAAATAGTGACATAAATTTTTACTAAAAAAACATCAAGTAACCATGACCAAACTGCTGGATCAGCTCCAAATAACAAAATTCTGACATCCTTTGAAGAAACTGAGGGAATCAAATTTAAGAATCATTCATGAATCTCTCCTTATTTGGGCAAACTTTCAACTCACCCAACCAGAAAAAATCGAACTAGGAATAAAAAAACCCAGAGAGTCCGAAATTAATTACTCAAACTCCATCTCATCGTAGAAATCAACATACAAATAGGAAAGAATCTACACACATTATGAATAAGCACAAGATAACACAAACACAACAATTTAACTACTTGCTCCGAAAATTTCATCCGGAACCAAATCAAACTAACACATGGGTATTTACTTGCACTTGAGAATCCGCCCGTTGAATCCTCTGTTTCCGACTCCTCCCATCTTTCGCATCTCCAAAACATCCGAGAAAACAGCCCATCTGAACAGGAATTTTTGAAAAAATAATCCAAGAGGGTCTTCACATTTTGAGTCGCATATAGGGGGCAAAGGGAAGGCCAAACGGTCGAGTTTTGGTGGGGCTCTGTGGGTTAGGGTTTTATGTGTCTTATATTGGTTTGAATATTGGGAGTGACCGTTACGCTAAGAATTATAACAGCCTGTCTTCTCAGATCCCCACCCCCCCTATTACTAGAGCATGTGTGATTCACTCAAAACACACGAGCTCCACCTGTCAATTATATTAAAAAATTTATTTTCTCAAGGTTTATTTTAATATTAAAATTAATTTGTGCTAGTTGGTCACTTCATCGTTGTACCAATTTGTCATATGTCCTCCTCATCCTCAACAATTATGTTGTGTAAAATCATATATACTAACGTAACGCATGAATAACGAACTGGACATCTGAAAATTGCTCGTTGAGTTTGGAGCACCCCAAATGTTTGTTCGTCATTTTTTCTGGTATCATCTTGTCTTTTCTCAAACAACCTTCTTTTGGATCATCCGGGTAAGGAAAAGTCTTCACGAAAGTAACTCATTTTAGATATATTTCATATGTTAAATAATATATCTTTGTATATTGTGTAATTTTGACAGTGAAATTAATCTCCGAGACATTTCTTTGCAAGTCGTTATTGAATATCAGAGATTTGAAACAACACGATAATATCATTGTGTAACCCGTGACACCAAAATATGCATGTCATATCCACAAGTCTTAAGACACGACGGCTTCAAACACGATTCTTAGTGACTCGTGGCCTCTTGTAAACATGTCAATTTTTTCATTTCAGTGTATGCAGTCAAGGCTTTCCAACATGACAGAGTAGTCTTGCCTCTCATCATGTATTTGAAGAAGATGTTGAACATCATTAGCATTCAGCATCTCAAGTATCGATCACTAAATATTTCAATCACATATCTGCAAAACTCGAAGATAACTTGATGACATTTGATTCACCCATATGTAGGTCAAGATGGTCAGCAAGGACTCCATAAGCAATTGATGAATCACATTTGTTCATTTTTGTAGTGGTGACAAGCATTTTCTTCTCTCAACTTCATATTTCTGCTGAAAATACGATGAAAAACTCTCAAGTGCATTCACTATACGAAGAAATAACTTTCTTTGCATTCAAAATCATCTTCGAAATATTTGATATGGATACACCGAATTTATGAAAAAATATTTAAAAAAACCTTATATGTCCGAATTTACGATTTCTTTAGATGATCATTCTTCTTCGTCCTATCTCATTATTACTTTAATATGTTGCAACAATATTAAAAATTTAAAATATATTTCATTTTAAAATAGTCACATGGAGAATGTTAAATAAAATGCAACTTAGATTTTAATGAATTTATTACAAAATATTAAAAAAATAAAGAGAAAATGAGGGTGAGAGAGCCACCCCACGTTTGTCCAGGGCGTGCAACCCTTTGTGAAAGTCAAAAAAATTATAATTTGAACATTCAAATAATCAACGTTCAAATTAATGACAATATGGATGGATGTACATTGTTGTTTATAAAACTGATATGAGTATTCTTACAATCTTAATAAATTCCAATTTGAGAAATTTTATTGCTAAGTTTGGCCAAAATAATTCATATATATTTTTATGTTATTTTTATAAGAAAATTTTGAGAATAATGATCAAATTTGATCGTCGGAACACCGTTAGAGGACCATAAATGATTTAACAAAAAATATATGGCTAAAAATATCACAACCAAATAATCATATAAAATTGACATTTTGCCTCCAAAATATTCAATAGTTAAACATACAAAAAGGTAAATTGCTCGTTCAAATTTTATGATACAATAAAATCAAAATTTCTTGTTATATCCTGATTAAAACAACCAAGATACTAGAGCAACTATTTTATATTGCACTTCCTTAATAATTATAAATAAATTATTTAAATTGTACTGTTAAAAAAATAAAAATTCCAAATTTATATAGAAGTAAGTAGAATGGTGAAATTTTAAAAATCTAAAAATAAAATTTTATATTCGTGTAATATAATATAAACGATTAAAAAATGTTATTTAAAAAAAATTTATGGAAAAATAAATAGAAATTCGTCGATGCAAATTATCCAACCAAATATTCTTTCCAAACACTCACCCAATCAACACACACCACTCGGACGGAATAAAATGGCCGCTACTGCATCCCGATCAACCGGAGTGCTCAGAAGTCTCTTCTCTTCTGCGGCCTCCAGATATCTCCCCTTAGACAGATTATCTCTCCCGGTGTCCGCCGCTCGCTGCGCCGCAACTGCCGGATCTCATTCCATCGGAGGCATCAACCCAAATTTCATCCGGTTCAACACCATCCGATGCAGAGTTAATAGGTCAGGTTCGGGATATTCTCCGTTGAATTCCGGTTCGAATTTTAGCGACCGACCTCCCACTGAGATGGCCCCGCTCTTCCCCGGATGCGATTACGAGCACTGGCTTATTGTGATGGATAAGCCTGGGGGTGAAGGAGCCACGAAGCAGCAGATGATTGACTGTTACGTTCAAACGCTAGCTAAAGTGCTCGAAAGGTTGAAATTTTCTGCTTCCGCTTTTCTCATTTAGACACCAATGAAATTTTTACTTTTTCTTGATTGTGTATATTCTTTTGTGTTGTTAATGTGTATTTGTTAATTGGGATGGAGATAGTGAAGAGGAGGCGAAGAAGAAAATATATAATGTTTCATGCGAGAGATACTTCGGGTTCGGGTGTGAGATTGATGAGGAGACTTCTAACAAGCTTGAAGGTTTGTTCATCGATATAAGTTTTCGCAAGATTTGATTTTCGTTATATTTTTTGATTGAATTATTGCAAATTTAACTATTGAACTCGTGTTGTGCAGGTTTGCCTGGTGTTCTGTTTGTTCTTCCGGATTCTTATGTTGACGCCGAGAACAAGGACTACGGAGGTACATTTTCCTTGTCCGATCTTTTAACAACAGTTTGTTAGTATGTATGTGAAAGGCTGCTGCTTAAATGATTGTTTGATCTCATCTCGAAGTAGATATTTCTTTCCTCAAGTTTGGTTTGCTCTATCTGCGTTGTTCCCTGAATAGTCCTAAATGGTGAGGAATTTCTTGTCATTTGGGCAGTCGATAGAGTTTAGAAAACTGAGCATTCAGTGCAGTTCTTGATGACACGAAGATGTTTGCATAGTGTAGTGTTTAAAGTTTTGGGGTTCAATTTTCGTTTGCTCTTTTTACTCTGGATATTATATTTATTTCTTTTTTCAACAAGTAAGTTGGTACTTGATTCTGATCTCCCTCTCGTATATCCACACATAATGTGTTAGAAGTTTACTGTTGTCCGCGGCCGTTAACGTTATCTGTTATGCGTGAGTGTATATAAATTATCTGAATCTACGTGCCTTTCATGGTTTGCCAGCTGAGTTGTTTGTTAATGGAGAGATAGTTCAACGCTCACCTGAGAGACAAAGGAGAGTAGAACCTGTGCCTCAGAGAGCTCAAGACCGGCCAAGATACAATGATCGAACCCGATATGTTCGGCGTCGTGATAATATGAGATGAATGATTGTCATTGTTCCCTAAGTTATACATCAATGGCTTGTGTGGATTGTGGATTTTAGACTTTCCCTTAAATCTAATTGGCCGACAAACTAAGTGTTCTTATCGTATGTCTGGACAATTCTGAGTCAGTTGATACCTTTGGAACTAGGAACCAATGTGTAATTAACAGTTGTGCAGAAGCAACTGCAGTTCACCGGTTCCCTACTTAAAAGTTTGAGTCATCAATTTCGATTTTAATCTTGGAATCACAGTGGAAAATTGATTTTGGTTTTTGGTTCTGATTATATATAAAAAATTCCACAGGATTCACCATTTCAACAAGGGGTGTTTCCAATCTAACAATTTGTATAGTCTTAATTAGTGCCAAACTATTTGGAACCCGTTATGTAAAAAGTTTCTAGCCATGGTCGGCTAATCAAATACTGAATTCCCGTTATATTATATTGCAAAGAGTAAGTTAGATTTATGATTCTTGATCGAGATTTGTTTTGATTTATATTTTGTTTGGATTCATAAAAATGCAAAGCACTATGCGTATGACAAATTGAAAATACCTGAAAGTCGAGTTACAAAATGATATGCGCGATGACAAGTGGCAGTTTGTGGCGGCTAGAACTGCCTTAATAGAAGGTTTGTGAGTATCCGAGAAGGAGAAGCTATGTGACTTTTAGAAGGTATTAACTGGGTTACAGAAATGAACTTACATAGAGTCTGTCTACGAAACCGATTGTAAAGGTGTGGCTGATGCAGTTAAAGTGTATGCATGTGACTATTCAGAGTTTGGAGATATACTTGAAAGCTGTAGAGAGCTAATAAGTCAGGAGAATCAGTTTTCTATTTCCTTGGTTCGAAGAAAAGCAAATGAGTTAACTCATCTGGTAGTTAGAAAATGTTGTTTACACTTAAATCCATCTATTTGGCATGAGCCACCCTCATTTGTAGAGGATCGTTTATTGTACGATGTTACTATTTTACTTTGAGTAATGAAAAACTTGTTCTCGTTCAAAAAAAATGATATTCAATCAAATTTTTTTGGCAAAGAAAGATAAAATATCTAATTTTGTATTAAATTAATGTTGTATACATATATATTTATTTATAATAATTTGCGATAAATATTAAAATATTTAATAAATACATTTATATTTGAGTAGAGAGTTTTATGTGAATCTCGAAGTAAAGAACACGTGGCAAAAGATCTAAAAATCAGACTCTAAAAAAAGTAATACTAAAGGCTAAAGGTGCACATGAAATGCAAAAGAAGACATTATTTTATCTAATGATAGGAACCTCTCTCAACTGCACATATTTGTGTGATTCGGACATTTCCACTCAACTTTATAAAAAATCAGAATTTTATTTTCTAAAAATACATTTAAATGATATCTTATCCAATAACAAAACAGAAGATTAAAAAAAGATATGATTTATGATTGCCAATTTCGAAGATGCAAAGAAAATAATTGAGGATTAATTACAATCTTATCATATAATCGTTTTTCAATTTTTATTTGTATTGCAATTCATAAATGACATAAACGGGTATCTCTCCATGAATTAATAACACCATCAAAACCACGTATTTTATTTTTAATTAATAATAATAAATTAGTGATTTATTAATAAATTAATAGACGCACGCAATATGCCAATAAAATTTATGTAATCTCATTTGAAAACCATGTTTCTTTTTAGAGATTGGAATAAAAATAATAATTGTTGCACATACACACACACACACACACACACACACACACACACACAAAATTTGAATTAATAATGATATCAAAAGCGCGTATTTTTTAATATTGTTAATAATAATAATAACAAATTAATAATTTGTTGATATATGCACAAATCATGCACGTGTCGAATAAATAAGTAATTAATTAATAGACCATGCATTGCGCATGTGCCAAGATGTACCACGTGTCAATAAAATTTATGTAATTTAAACGATGTATTATTTATTTATTTATTAAAATTTACGCCAACGGGATAAATACACATACATACAACTTCCCGCACATATATACATATTTAATCTATATTGAAAATAAGCATAACACTTTTTTAAAAAATAATAAACATAATATGTATTGCATATACAAACATATATTTATATATTATACATATAATAAATAAACAAAATTCGAATTAATAATAACATCAAAATCGCATTTTTGTTAACTATTATTAATACTAACGAATTAGTAATTTATTAAGGGGAAGTTGGTGAAAAATCCCCAATCAAAATATTTTTTTGGGTTTACTCTCTACCCATAAAATTGTGTTACTATGTCATATAAAATGTGGTACACTTCATGTAGAAATGTGGTACTAAAAAAGTATAAAGGAACTGAACACAAAAAAAATCGACGGCTGGAGATTGAAGGCCAATTTCCCGATTTATTAACATATGCATGCGCCATGCACTGTCGACTAAATCAGTAACTAATTAATAGACGTACCAACTCCGCACGTGTCAAGGTGTACCAATTGCCATATGTCAATAACATAGGTATAATCTCTTTTAAAAATTGTAACGCCCACAAACTTTACAATAAAAGAAGTCTTTTATTATAAGGTCTTTGAACCTATTTTTTTAAATTCGGCATGCAGTCACAGTTCTCATGATAGTCAATACGATATTTACTTACAGAACTTCTCACATCTGGCTGTGGAGTACGTGTTTCTCCAGTCTCAAACCCAATATTTCTGTCAAGGCTATAAGTACTTGAATTAATTAAAACTAATTATCATAAGAGCTGTGATTGGAGGACATTATAAAGATAGGTCCACGAGCCTTACAAAAATGACGCTTTTTATTTATTAATAATAATTAAAATTTAATAAAATACACATATATATATACAACTTGCCACAGATAATAAGATTGAAAATAAACATAATAGTTTTTTTTAAAAAAAAGAAAAAGCATAATAATTATTGCATATACAAATATAATATATATAAATGTGGAATTTTGGATCTACATCATCGTCCTCAACGGCCCACTACCCCTTCGACCTTTGTCGGTTCAGGGGAAAAACCCTTCATTTCCGCCATGAGAATACGCAAGCACGCCAAGATTTCTCCTCTACTCTATGCGACGTCATCACAGGATACCGTAACTCTTCCTCAAGCGCATATTTGTCAGCTCAATCAATCCCCGTGGGACGTGATGAACTTCTCGCCGCCAAGACCATGTCTTCCGCCTACGTCACCGTCTCAGGTGAGTTCAATGTCCTCTGAGCTAGCTCGATTTCCCTAGGAGGTACAGATCTGCTGCACCCTTCTGTTATTTTTGTCAAATTTTTTCAGCATTTTCTGCCGTTATCCTTGGTTTTCTTTTAGGGTTTTCTTGAGCTCACCTTTAGGGTTCTGCTGAAAGAGCCAATCCCACGATTCAATTCCTTCTATTTTCTGTTCAGAATTTTAATTCCTTTGTGGATTTTGTCTTTCTTGCGTTATTATAGCATCGACGCTTCCATTTTCTTGACCCCGGAATTTTTTTCCGCAGGTCTATGGGAACGATTGTTTTGCCGGGAATGGGAGCTCGAGAGATTCTATTGCAGTAACTAGAAGGTAATGTTCTCAAATTTTAATTTAATTCACGTAGAATCTAAGTTTTCTCCAGTATTATCCTTTTACAGAAAAATCTCTAGGTTTCTTACTCGGCGCATGATTTTGGTGTATATTTCCACTATCAATTAGCTAAACTACGCTTTAATCATTAACTGAAATGTATCTACTTATATCCCGTTGGTTGCGATAGAATAATTAACTCTTATTTGTCTCCATTGCTAATATTTCTTTCCGTGATAGGGAGTCGACGAATAAAGCAACGAAATGCGAAAATTCCGGCAGCATCTCTGACAGAGCCGCGCCGGATGACACGGAGCAGGAAGCGTGCACTTCTCCGAAAGACAGTTCGATTATTTTGTGCTGCAAGACTGATAGCAAGTGCTGGCAATGCCGAAGAGAGGCTGCCAAAGGCAATTCACTTTGTGAGCACCATCTACTCATGTTTCGAAACTATAGCAATTATAAGTACTCCGCGCATTCTCCCACCAAGAACTCGGAAAAATCATCGGTGGAGACTCGGGGCCGGGGCCGCCCACGAAGCAAGAAGCGCTCGGCACCATCTTTGTCAAATCCAAACGAGTTTTATTATTATTCGGGTTTTGGACCGCGGTGGGGCAAGAAAAGAGGTGAAGTTAGCAAGAATATGAATGAAGAATTAAACATGCCGAATAATGATCTTGAAGATCATGACCAGGCAGCATCCTCTTTGTGCGACGTTGAGGATGATCGTCTAGACGAGGATGATGACGAAGAGGAGAAAAATGAAGAGATTGGAAAGAAAAGAGCCCGAAAACCGATCAAAGCTAGATCTCTCAAATCCTTAATGTGATAATTAGCTAATTAGTTTCGAATTGTATTGTAACTATCTTCCTATGTTTCTTGCTAGTTTTTGAATGTGGTGTTCTTGAATTTCGGTGTCATCGCTACTCTGTGTGCATACATTGTGCGCATTTTGTGGCTCAAGATTTATGTTATCCTTCTCAAACATGTGTGGGACATATGAAAAGTGTAGGATGGTAATTCCGTCGCCTATCATTTTCGCCTTTTATAATCACATTTGACTTATCCATAGATAATGCATGTTCATATATATCAAGTTTATAGTTAGTTTATAACGATACTTTCCAAAAAAATAATGTCATTTCAAAAATTCAACATGTGATAATGTAAAATAAAGACATAAGAAAATATTAAGAACTAAATTAATAATTAATAATACTCAATTTATATTACAAATGTTAAAATATTTTTTGGGATCGATGCATATTTTTTGCTATACATGCATACGTGAAACCGATGGCGCCATCTTTCCTCCAAAGACATGGATCCATATCTCTACATACAACCAACCATAATGTTTTAGTTCAAGTTTCATTGATCAGTTCGAAAGATTCAAACTAACATGTGTATTAATGGTAAAAAACTTGTATATATGTACCCGTGGGAAAATAGCCAATTTAATCGTTTAAGTTGTCATGTTTTCTGATTTGTTCGTTTAATTTGTCAAAGTTGTGTTTTAGTCTTATGCTATTTAGTTATGTTTCGTCGAAACGTTGACTTGACAGTACTGTTTTCTTTTTAGCCCCTTAATGAGTTTAATTATTACACTATATATAATACTCGAGCCATAATATAGAAAAAATAGTTTTTCGGTGTAATTTTTAGAATCTTCCTCTTTATTTTTTTGCTGCTATTTCGTTTTATTAGAAATTAAATTTATGTAAAAAAATATATGAAAAAACTTATTAAAAATCAGAAAATTTAAATTTTTATTTTTAATATTTCAACTTTTTGTTCATAAGAGTATATACTTTTTATAAATAAATAAAAAAATCATCGACTAGACATACACGGAATGCATGCATACAGCATACGGTTGGCTGATATTTATAATATGAGATCCTATTGACCACGACATAATGAGAGAGCCAATTTGAACTCTTCAGCATAATACTAAGTATGTAGGCTTATTTATTGTTGGGCCAGTCTGGCATATAATCCATCCGGTTAAAAACTGGTGTTTAGGTCCGGTCCGGATTAGCTCGATTTATTCTTGTTAGTTATCTATTCTATTTTATTAAAGTTGAGGACATCATATTAACCACTTAGGAAAGACACCAATTTTTTCTTCCAACTTTACCCTTCTATGATACTAATATTACATTTTTTTAAAAAAAATTTCAACACACACTTTTATTTTTATTTTTTTATTTCAACAATTCGAATATCAATTTAGTTCCTCCATAATTTGTCAAATGTCACTTTATTCCATCGAAAATGATAAAAAAAAAACCGTACACACACGCATCGCGTGTGCAGAGTAACTAGTTTTTATAATTCTTCAAAATAAAATAATTTAGAAATGATAAAGACTTGGGAAGTTTTTATCAATAAATTGATGACTAAATAGACACAATTGTTTTTAATATTAAAATTGATTGAAAAAAATAAAACGAAAACTTTATGAGGTATTAGCTTAATAATATTTTTATGAGGTTTTATGTTTTTTTAAATTTTTCGAAAGAGGATTGGCGCAATTAGTCCGAAAAACCCTTGCAGATTGGGCAAATATGTCTGATTTTTTAAAAAACATGTTTGGAAATATATTTAATCTTACATAGGAAGTTTTTTAAAATATTTCACGAGAATCGTAAATTCAATTTTCTCTAGAAAAAAATGCAGAAAATGAAGAAGACGATTTCATTCTCAATAATTTTCTTTTTTAGAATCTAATAATTTAATTTTTCAAATCTCATTTGAGTGTCAAAGATGACTAAATGAGATGAGGCAAAACTTGTGTGAGACGATCTCACGAATCGTATTTTGTGAGACAGATATCTTATTTGGGTCATGCATGAAAAAGTATATCTTTTTATTGTGAATATCGGTGGACCCATCTCACATATAAAGATTCGTGAGACCGTCTCACAATAGACCTACTCAAGGATGATCATGACTATTTTCCTTTCGCACAAAAAAATAAACCAACGGAAACGAATAAGATCGAATAAGGAAAAGTCATGCAATTCCCTTATTTGAACAAAAACAAACCTTTGCATGCAGAAGGCAACTTTTCTCCATTCATTCTTTAAATAAGAACAAAAAAAGTAAGATCCAAAATTTAAGGCTTTGGGTAAAAAAAAAAAAAACCACAAGTCAAAATGCAGAGTAAAAATTAAATAAGGTAGCGTGACGGATAAGTATTTCATTAATTTACCTCTTTTTTTTTTTGTTTTTATTTTTGTCTCGGGCAATTAATATGCTTGGTCGAGTGAAGTCAATATATACGAATTTTATTTTAAATAATTTATAATTTTTTATATTTTATAAATGGATAATACAAAACAATGAACGAATTGTAAATTAAATAAACCTAATTAAATATATATAGTCGATCTAACAAAAATTAATGAACAAATTGTAAATGAAATCAAATTTATTTAAATGACTAAATTTTTTAGAAATTCAAAATTTCTAAATCATTCAAATATATGTATTATTTTTGGTTTAATCAAAATTTTGTTAATTCAAATTGAAACAAAAATCTTGATTAAAGGGTAAGAAAATGATAAACGAGTAACACGGGTCCCACGTCGGGTTAAAACGGGTCCATAAAGGACGTGGGCCCACGGGACAGCGAGGACTGCGGATTGTGAGACCGGAATGGAATTCGCATGAACTGTTCCCCGATCCTCCTTACAATCCCGTGCCAAGCCACTCATAGGCCACCACGTGGCGGCAGGCAGTTAGACGTCTCTTTCACAGTCGCAAGTAGGGACAAAAGGGCAGAGCGCCGCGACATGGCGGCCGCAGCGGTGTCCCTGTCGGCTCCTCCGCTGCGATTGCCGCAGGTCTACTGTAGCTGCTTCTTCCCCCATTAGTGTGCGGCTTCCTTCTTCTATCCGAAACAGTGAATCCGTTGGCTTTATTTTTATTATTATTATTATTATCACCATTATCATTTAATGAAGAATTGTCCCCGAAATTAATTTGAAAATAAATTATAGTAAAAGCAGATTTTAATGTTAAATTAAATTAATATTTTTTGTGCGTCTTGGAAAATTTATATATTTATTTTCGGAACTATATTAAAATAAAAAAATTGTTTTTTTGTAAATGTTTTATATTAAATTTAATGTTTCATGACACTTCTTGCATTTTAGAAATTTTATTAGTAAAGAAATATAAGAATTTTCATGGTTTTATTTACCCTTATTTTATTTTACAATCACATCTCATTAATTTAATATTAAATTTGTCGTGGTTCTGATTTTAGTCCTTTCCCCCCGTTTTCCAACATGTTTCGATTGGCGGAGCTTGCAGTACAGGATTGCAGCCTATACGCTGTTAAAAGACAAAATTAATTTATTAAATAAAGACATAATTAATAAAATAGTAAATTTAAGGGAAAGTTGGTGAAAAATCTCCAATCAAAATATATATTTGGGTTCACTCCCTACCTACAAAATTGTGATACTATGTCATACAAAATGTGGTACACTTCATGAGGAAATGTGGTACTAAAAAAGTACCCAGAGACTGAACACAAAAAACATCGACGGCTGGAGACTGAATGTCAATTTCTCGTAAATTTAACTATACGACGGTTTATTAAGGAGCCACAGCCGTTGGATTATATCAATTGAACGGACCAAATTAGTGGCTAATCTACCATTTAATTTTGTTTATTGGTTAGTGCTTTAAATATCAATAAATAAATAAATAAATAACTAGATTTTAGTAAATTGATTATTGACTTTGGAAACACATAAATTGAAGAGTAAGTCTCTTGTGAGACGGTATCACGAATTTTTATCTGTTAGACGAGTAAGTCTCTTGTGAGACGGTAATACTCGTAACATAAAAAGTAATACTTTTTCATTAATGACCCAAATAAGAGATTCGACCTACAAAATTAATCCGTTAGACCGTCTCACAAGAGTTTTTGTGTAAATTGAATAGACCAAATTGTGAAGAACAAAATTATTTACATTATTACTAAAAAGTTTCTTAAAACTATTTTTTCCTAAAAAAACTTTATGTAAATTATATGTTAAAAGAAAAAATTACGATATTATCAAAAGTTATAGATAACGTTATCGTTCAAATAAATTAAATAATGTAATAGTTCAAAATTGTTGTAGTATGAAAATTCAAAATTAGTAAATGGTGAAAATTTAGACAATTTTAGGCATGTTTATTCAATCAATCACTCCCGACAACATATGGCTTTGTACCCAAAACTAGCACAAAACAGCAAACAACAAAAAAGTTGAGGAATGTCATTCCACTCCACGACACATTCAGTGGTTCAGCAAAACAGATATTTTTTTGACTGAAATTTTTCCAATAAAGTCTTCATTTTCATATATTTTTTTAAGACAAACATCCAAAGACTCGTGTAATATATCTCATCCGTTGATTTTGTNTATATATCCACCTCCACCCCACCCAACCCCTCTTGCTATCAATATATATTATCTCCATATTGCGCAGCATTCTCTTTGAATCTTCACACGAAGCCTCTGATTCCTCCAATGGCACAGGCTACCCTCACTTCCGCCCTGCTCTTCTTGCTCGCATCACACTCCTTCATGCTCATTTTCGTTTCTTCAGAGCCGCCGCTCGACGCGGTGGAGCAAGAAGCGGTGTACCGAGTTCTTGAATCAATCAACTCCGGTATCCAGTGGCGCACGCTTTTCCCGGACGACATGTGCGCCTCCGCTCCACACGGCATTGTCTGCAACTACTTCTCTGATTACTCCGCCGCCGGTTCCTCCGTCACTGGCCATGTGACGGAGCTGAGCTTTGGATATGTCTCCGACTATTCTCCCAACCCTCCTTGCGGTTCCTACTCCACCTTCCAGCCTTCTCTGTTAACCCCGCTCCCTTACCTCAATAAACTGTTCTTCTACAAATGCTTCACCGAAAAGGAAATCCCATTTCCGGATTTCTCACCATTGCTGTCTTCTTCTTTAGAGGAACTGATTTTCATCGAAAACCCCGGTTTATCCGGGTCTCTGGATGGCAGGATCGGTAATTTCAGCCGTTTAAGGAGGTTGGTTTTGACAGGAACAAGTGTTTCGAGCAAAATCCCACGTGGGTTTGGTGAGTTAATCAACATCGAACAGCTCACGCTTTCGAGGAGCAAGTTTGAAGGTGAGATTTCTGCGAATATTTTTCAGAACTTGCAGAAACTGAAGGTTCTTGATTTGAGTGAAAATGGGTTCAAAGGAAGCGTTCCAGAATCCATTGGAAACTTGACTGATTTGTTGAAGCTCGATTTAAGCTACAACGAGTTTTCAGGAAGAATCCCAGAAATGATCAAGAATTTGAACAGTTTGGAGTTTCTTGATCTGAGTTACAACCGTTTTGGCAACTTCGGAGTGCCACTGTTCTTGTCCGGAATGCCCAGTTTGAAGGAAGTGTATTTGAGTGGGAACTTTCTTGGAGGGCAGATCCCGGAGATATGGGGAAATCTCGGGGGCATTCTTGGGATTGGGCTATCAGGGATAGGACTTCTTGGGAATATCCCAAAATCAATGGCGATGAATCTGAAAATGTTGTGCTATTTAGCGCTTGATAACAATAGGCTTGAAGGGATAGTACCTGAGGAATTTGGGGCTTTGGAATTTGTTACTGAGTTGAATCTGGAGAACAACAATTTGACTGGAAGGGTACCATTTTCTGCAGACCTTGTGTCCAAACTTGGGAAAAAGTTGAAGTTGGAGGGCAATTCGGACCTTTGCATTGATGAGGGCTTGAGGTCTGCTAAGTTCAGTGGTGTGCTGGGGCAGCTGAAAGTGTGCAGACAGCAGCCAGACATTCCCCAAACCGCCCTTCTCTTTGAGAATTTTTACCCAAGGAAACCTAGGTCTTATACCTTGATATTCCTATGGTTAGTGTTTTCTTGGTTTTTGTTATCACACGAGTTCTGTGTATAAAAAATGGTGGAAATTTTTGAAGGAACTCTGCCAAAAAATAAAGGTGTGACGTTGGAAATGACCCTACAATTGTATTGCTATATATGTATATGTGTACTACATATTTGGTACTCTGAATTCCATGACAACCCTTTTACACCTTTTGAAGCTAATCTTGTAACATGAAAACAAAATTGCAAATATACCAAATCGTTGTTGGTTCTGAGACAGTATGCGAGTTTTGGTTTAAGCAAATGATTTATTGTCGAAGCATACACCTAAAACATGCATCATGTAGGCAATAGCTTGACCGTATGATGAGAATTTGCAACCGTTACTTTTTGTTGCGCAAACTCGACCATATGTTTTCTTGGTTGAACAGTGGATTGCTTATCAAGCAAGATGTTGCAAATACTGTGTCATTGTGTAGTGAAATGACTTCCCATTTCTTTACTCTTTGAGACATTCTTAAATAACACACTGAAGAAATTGTAATGTGTTGATTTTCGTCCATATCATGTTTTAATATCAAAAAGATAACAATATCTAGTTTCCCAAAAAAATAAAACTCTAAAGAAGGAATAAAATATGGCAAAACCGCAAAGTACACGGGCCCCGTGTAGACGTCCGGAGCTATGTCCGTGTAGGCACTGTGAGGTACACGGACCCCGTGTACAGGTCCGTGTACACTCTGGATTTCTTCATTCTCGGTTGTCCGTGTTGGCGCTCGATCACCCGTGTTTGCATTACCTCCACTAATTTAGCATATCATATATACACAGGATATTATACACAAAATATTCTTCTATGCTCCAATACTCCCCCTCAAGCTGGATCCAGAGGATTGATGGATCCAAGCTTGCTCAACAGCCTGTGGAACTGAGTAGACGTCAACACTTTGGTGAACACATCAGCTAGTTGGTCATTAGAACGTACATATTGAGTGTCAATCAATTTGGATTGAACTTGTTGACGAATGTAGTGACAGTCCACTTCAATGTGTTTGGTTCTTTCATGGAACACGGGATTAGCAGCAACGTGCATAGCGGCCTGATTATCACAAAAAAGTTTCATAGGAATAGAGCTAAGACAGCCTAGATCAATAAGAAGACTGTTAAGCCATACAAGCTCACATGCTGTGGAAGCCATCGCACGATACTCAGCTTCAGCGCTAGATCGAGCTACCACAAGTTGTTTTTTACTTTTCCAAGACACCAGATTACCACCAAAAAACATACAATAACCAGTAGTAGAGCGACGATCAAGTGCATTTCCAGCCCAATCAGAATCGGTATATCCCATAATATTAGTGTGACCATTACGGGTCATGACTATTCCACGACCAATCGTGCCTTTCAGATACCGCAGGATTCGTTTTACCATGCCTAGATGTTGAATGGTTGGGGCATGCATATGTTGACTAACAAGACTAACTGCAAATGTAATATCCGGTCTCGTGATAGTCAAGTAGATGAGCTTTCCAACAAGTTTTTGATAATATCTTGGTGAGTCTAGGGCCTTTTCTGTAGATGCAAGCCTCAATTTGCTATCGAGAGGAGTAGCAACAGGTTTGGTGTGTAACATTTCAGCATCTTGAAGTAAGTCTAAAATGTATTTACGCTGGTTAAGGAATAGCCCTTTGCTGGAAGCCGCCATTTCAATTCCAAGAAAGTACTTCAATGAACCAAGATCCTTGATTGGAAATTTGTGCTGAAGTTTTGTTTTTAACTGAGCAATAGACTCATTATTATTCCCGGTAATAATGAGATCATCCACGTATATTAACACCACAAATGTGTCAACTGAACCAAGCTGAACATAAAGGGACGAATCAGCTGAGCTCCTTTTAAAACCAAGAGCGGTGCTCAGCTTGGCGCGCCATGCACGGGGACTTTGTTTCAAACCATAAATTGATTTATGAAGTTTGCATACCAGGTTTGGATTTTCACTTTGAGGATGCCCGGGAGGAAGCTTCATAAACACTTCTTCCTCGAGATCACCATGCAAGAATGCATTTTTCACGTTCATCTTAAACACGAGCCACCCTTTATTGATAGCAACTGATAAAAGAACTCGTACCGTGGTCATCTTGGCAACGGGGGCAAAAGTTTCTTTGTAATCGACACCAAATTTCTGGGTGAAGCCTTGAGCAACAAGGCGTGCTTTATGCCTATCAAGAGAACCATCGGAGTTGAACTTCATTTTAAAAACCCAACGACTACCAACTGCATGTTTTCCAGGTGGAAGAGGCACTACAGTCCAAGTTTTGTTCTCAGCAAGAGCAGTTAATTCTTCAAGCATAGCTTTCTGCCAAACAGCCTGGGATTTGGCTTCATGAAAACTCTTGGGCTCATGACCGTTTGATATAGCTGTAAGGAAAGCTGTATGCGAAGATGATAGTCGTTGGTATGACATACAATTAGTGACATGGTACCTGACTGTGTGAGCAACATAATCTGCGAGTTTTGTTGGAGGGTGACGCATCCGCGGAGGATTACGTCGGGAAGATATTGGGTCACCTTGTGTATGGGAAAGAACTTGCTCGGGTGATTCTATAATAACTTCCCTGGAAGGAACACTAGAGATATCCAAGCGATCATCACAGTGTTCTGAAGTAGCTTGGATAAGATGTAGATCTTGAGTAGATTGATGACCACAATCAATGCTGGGCAAAAGAAATAGCTCAGGCAGCTTCTCCCCCTTATTAGAGGCAACAAAGTATGGAATTTGTTCAGCAAAACGGACATCTCTAGTCACATATAGTTTCTTGGAGAGCATGTCATAACATTTGTATCCCTTTTGTGTTTGAGAAGAACCAAGAAATATACACTTAACAGCTCGAGGATCAAGCTTGTCACGGTGAGTAGTTGAGACATGTACAAACAAGTGCATCCAAAAACTTTGAGATGAGACAGATTTGGTGCTTTGTCCTGCAATACTTCAAGAGGACATTTAAAATCCAGCACTCGACTGGGTAAGCGATTCACAAGATAGGTTACAGTAAGAATTCCATGAAAACAAAACTGTTTTGGGACATTCATTTGAAGCATTATGGCTAGAGTTTTCTCAAGCAAGTCACGATTTTTACGTTCGGCAATCCCATTTTGTTAAGGTGTATTGACACAACTAGTCTGATGCAATATGCCGTTAGAAATTAAATAATTTTTCATGTTATGAGACATATATTCCGTGCCATTATCAGATCGGAAAACTTTAATATGAGCTGAAAATTGAGTCGTAACCAACATGTGAAAATCCTTAAAGAACTCAAAAACTTCACCTTTTGATTTCAATAAGTACACCCAAGTAACCCTAGAAAAATCATCAATAAAGGTTACAAAATATTTAAATCCATCTAGAGAGGAGGAGAAAGGCCCCCAAACATCTGAATGTACAATTTCAAATGGCTGAGTAGTACGAGACAATGATGAGTTAAAAGGAAGCCAGTCAAGTGTTTCTTTATGTAGGACTCGATTTATCTTGCTAAGAACGTTATTTGAAGGTGTGCGAGACGGCAATGCCATAGATATTGCTCAGTAATGGGAGAGGAGACAGCTTGGAATCCCTTGGTAACCTGAGAGTTAGGAGAGAAGTAGTAGAGACCATGCAAATGAAATCCTTCACCAATCATCTTCTTGGTGACGAGGTCCTGAAAGATGACCTTGTAAGGAGTAAATATAACTTCACAATCGAGCGAAGATGTCAGTTTATGAACAGACAGCAACTGAAAGGGAAAAGATGGAACGAATAGAACATCAGACCCTACAGTATCTGAAACAAATTTAATTTTGCCCTTACCCATTACATGAGCATTTTTCCCATTTGCTACAGATACCAGAGAAGGTGTAGAAAAAGAACAAAAATCGTAAACATGGGTTAACTTATTTGACATGTGATCTGTGGCACCAGAATCAATGACCCATACATCATGCAAACTATTAATTTCAAGTGCAGTCAGAAAAGCAATCTGAATACCTTGGTTGGTGTCAGACTTTGCATCAGCCAAGAAACTAGCAAATTGACTAAGAAGTGCGGCTGGCTGATCTTTTTCTTGATTAATAGCTCCTCCTTGGATAATTCCCTGACCATTCCTATCTTATAAATAATTTGCGAAATCATTAAGTAAAGCAACATGATTAGAAGAAAATGATTCAATGGAGTGTGTAGCAACATGAGCCTTATGATCAGGAATTCGTTTTTGATATCCTCCGCCCTTCTGATCTTTGGAGAATTTGAGCTTCAACTCTGGGTGAAGTGTCCAGCAACGATTAATCGAATGACCAGTAATATGGCAATGCTGGCATTTTAGGTCGGGGCGTTTGCCCTTGTAAGACTTTTCTTCAGAGGATGAGCGAGTAATATACGCACGAACATCCGGAGGAGAGGGATTAATAGAGTGTGGCATGATTTTCCGGCGTACTTCCTCACGCTGAATGATCGCGCAAACATTCTTGAAAGAAGGTAAGTCGGTATTCATTAGAATATGACTCCTTAGATCCTCAAACTCAGGATTAAGACTCGCCAGTAGCTGAAAATTACGGTCCTCCTCTGTTCTCTTCCGCAAAATAGCTGCGTCAACTGTAGGAGGTCTATAAATCTCCAACTCGTTCCACAAACTCTTCAGACTCCCTAGAAAACTTACGAATGGCTTCCCATCTTGATGAAGATTTGCAATCTCCCTGTGAATTTGGAAAATCCTGGCAGAATTGTTTTGGTTGCCATACATGTCACGGACAGCATTCCAAAGATCCAAAGAAGATTCTGAATAGCTGAAGATTTCTGCAAGATCACGCTCCATCGAGTTAAGAATCCATGACATAACCTGTTGGTCCTTTGACAGCCAAGCCTCATACTCCGGCGAACTGGATTCAGGGGATTTGAGAGAGCCATTCATGAATCCCAACCTTGATCTACCACCAAGAGCAATGGTAATTGCTCTCGTCCATGGAAGATCATTGAATTCATTCAACAATACTGAACTCAATTTTTGAGAGATATTGGCATCACTACCAGCTATATCCTTCGACCCTCCAGTGGCAACAATAGCATCCGGCCATAACAATAATTAAGAAAATATGAGCAGCGTGTAAGGATCACTGCTCTGATACCATGAAGAAATTGAGAATGAGAAAATTCTTATTCATTCTTATTTCCTACATATCAAGTATATATAGAGATACCTCTAGTAATCTATTACACGTAAAAATTCTTAAGAATCTGTCTATACCAAAAATAGTTCTAATTACCTCCACTAATTAGCATATCATATATACACAAGATATTATACACAAAATATTCTTCTATGCTCCAATACACACTTTATATAAATTATAAATTTATCTCAACTGATAAATACTTGTGCAAACTTAAATAAAAGATGTGAACGTACACGACATGCTCCTGAGTCCCCCTCGATGAGAACTTATTAAATACCTGATATAGTCAAACTCCACCAGGATTCTTTTATTAATTTGGAAAGACAAATGGCATAATTTCTTTTACATAAATGGGAATTTTAATTTTATAAGTTTTTAATTATGACATCATCGATTTCTTTCTCGATGAAGACACTGTGTGCATTGATTTCCAGGTACTTACACAAGCACATGCTTGGATAAAAATTTCTTTCCCCGATGAAAAATGTTTCTGTTTTGGTGTGAATATTCTCAAAATGGCAAGCTTGACTAGTTGTATAAAAATGGAAAATTATTAAATCATCATTTAACAATATCGTGTTTCCATGTGTTTTTATACATTATGTTCGATTGAATATTAGGTGAAACATATTTTTATGTTGTATTAAAATATAAGGAAAACGTTACTCATGTGTAGTATAGACGTGTCTTGAAAATATGGTTGGAAATCAAATATAAGAAAGATCAATATTGTTACAAAGATTTGTTCAAGTCTTATTCCATCATGTTCAAGTTATGAGATGCAATGATACCTAACTTGATCATTGACATCACTATTCAACTAACACAAAGAAGTGATTGGTATTTTAATACATAATTATGGAACAATTTTTTTTAATACATAATTAGGAAGTTCCATGGATCCCTTTTCTTCGTTTACACAAAAAGAACAGAAAGTTTTTCTTCTGACAATACGTACGTAGGCCGTGAATAGTCCCATGACTTGCTGCCATGCTGCAACAAGGGATACTAAGATTTCTTGGCCTGCCATTAAACAGTGAGATATAAGAAATATAGGAAACTTGATTGAAGGCATGCTGGATATCAGCAGAGAGACAATATAGAGATGATGTCACGGAGAAAATATAGCTTGCCTTCCTCAAATACTTCTTGTGAATTTTCAGTGCTGCGTTCAATGACTTTTTAGCATCCAAATTTCCAGTGATTTCACCCAAAATCTATAATGGTATCACGGAAATGCACATTGGCGGATACTAAAAGAGGTTCATCAAATAAATTAATTTGAATACTATATGTAGAAGAAGTACCAGAGCAACATCATCCATGCCTTGAGCTTCTTTAAGAAGTTGTTTATTTTTTGTTTCGAGTACACTAGCAGCTAGGAAAACAGCAAGAGCGCACCTCTGGTCCGTCCATCCAGTTTTCACGTTCTTCTTCGCGAACTTTCCACACTGTTTCAGCAGCTTGTGATCTGCTTTAATTTCTTCAGTTTTATGAACTTCAGAAGAAATTAAGTCACTTGACTCATATGATGAATAGATGCTTGGATTGTATTCCATGGCCCACATGACCTGAAGTACAAATTTTTCACCTTATTGAGAGATTCATATGACAGAATATCCCACACAAGTAGGTAAAAAGGGCAAATGAGCCTGACAAAAACGAAATGAACAATGAATGCAACAAAATCTAGTTTGGTACCAAAACTCGGGTGTAAAAAACAATGACAAAAAGAGCAAGAATCAGTGATTTATGTAGGTTTGATAAAGTATTTGAACATAAGAAGGTGACTTTGTTTACCTCCCAGAGATACAGGCCATCAATAAATGAAAACTCTCTACGAAAAAGAACCATGAGCATACGAATTGCAAACAAGTACTCCCCACCATCCAGTTCCTCTGTCAAAGAAAAATGTGGCATAAGATCAAAGAAGTAGAATGTTTGTTCTGATAGATAGAGAAGAAAGACAGATAGAGAGAGAGGCCAGAGACTAGTTCTAGGTTAAATCTTGCAGATTCTTAGTTCAGATTTCGAAGTAATCTGAGTGAGGGAATACTCATGAGAATAAATCTCAAGGAAGGGATTCAGGGAGATAAACATCAGACTTGAAATGTCAACGGGATGAAATCGAAACACATTATAAAACTAGAAGGCAATATTCAAGGCTAAAACCAATAAATTTTCTTAATGGTGACAATAAGAAACTTGTAAAGTACTTGATATGAGGTGATAAAAAATATTTAACCAAAGCCATTTTGGAAAAGAAAATGGCAAAAGATGAAAAAGATAAAGGTGGATTTTCTTGAAAAAAACTTCTAATAACAAAGCCAGACTTACCAAGGTGCTGATGGAGCTTTGGGTCAATAGCTTTGATAATTTGTCCAAGAGTACTCAGTTGAGATTGCACCCCCATGGAACTTGTAGTACAACGGAAGTTCTCCCTCTTTGAAAACAGGATGGAAAATGAGTTGTAAAAGCAAGAGAGACATAACCTAAATCATTATGAATCTAAATTTATTAAAAAATAAAAATAAAGAGAACAGAGTGTCTATAGATAATTACGGAGAGCATTAAGTAAAATCTGGTAGCATAATCCACAGCACAGTAAAACAATCCAGCTGATTCAAGGCAGGTATTCCAAAAAAAAAAAAAAGGAATTGTTTGGTGTGGAGCTGTGATCCACAGAAAAAACATGTCGGGCCTTTATGAATTTCCCAAGCCAAGACTCATAATAGCACTTGAATCAACATAAGACCACGAGCTAAATACTCATAAATATCTACAGGTTTGAGGGAATAAAAACATACCCAAATGAACAAGTCCAGACCTGTAAAAATGAAAGGTGAGACAAAAACTTTTCTAAATCGTAAAAGCTATTTATTAGTAAGCAACCTGTGACTCGAGAACTGAGAAGTCATTCTCATCTCACATGGTTGGTTATCCACTTATTAGCTTACCATGTACAGAAAGGAAAAGATGGCTCTAATTTCAGACTGGGGGTTTCAATAAAAATAGTGAATTGAATGATAACTGTCTTCATGAGCGCCAACCAGCCAGTCTACATCCTAAATCCTAATCATGTTCTTGGATATCATCTCATTAAATGAGCTACGCTATTGTTAGATGAGGAAGAATACACCTGAAAATATACATATTGTATAGAATCAAGATCCTAACCCCAGCGTATCACAGGACGAAAACAGAATTTAGTGCTAATGCTCTAGATATCATTGCTTCTAAGATCTACCTGAATGCTTTCCATGTATTTTGCATGGGAAATAAAGCATAAGTCAATTTCAAAACATAGTGCGAGTAACAAAAATCTAGTCCATTTCGATCCAACCCGAAGGATGAAGTCACTATTCCATTATTACTATCATCTTAATATAAATTGATATTCACGAATTTAATATGAAACCAGACATTTGAAATTATATCTGCTTCAATATAATATGAAATGAGAACATTGCTAAGGCTAAGCGAGTCTTACCATTCTACGCATTGCACGCTCAAAGCACCAGAAGGCATCCGCTTCATCTTCAAGAAGAATAACCATTGGAGAACATATATCATTCATTCCTGATCAAGGGAATAAAATAAATAAAACTAGGGCTAGATAGTTGATGCTTCAATAACAGTTGTGGTACACGAGATATCACCTTGAACATATCCAATATCTTTATCCAACCAAGAATAGACAGCAAGTATATCCCAGAGCTTTGCCCGATTAGCTTCATTCTCATAAAAAACGAGAGCACGATCTGTCCGAACAACATCCAAACCTAGAGCACAATTTATGTCAGCTGTGAGAATCAGAAATAAATATGCATACTTTAAAATCATTTTTACAAGAACTTCAGATGGGCAGGGAAGAAATTGGGAATTATGCTTGGTAATAAGGGAGTAGGGTAGAGGCGCATATCTGCACAAAGAGCATCAATATTTGTGACTAAAATGTGCATGCATTGTATGGGTGCATAGGGCTGCCTTTTGTGTCAATCTTCAGTTTCAATATCCTCTCTAAATTACCCATGAATGATAATGGTCATCACGCTCCATATATAGATGCAGGTAAAGTATGCAAGTTTGGGAACCAAACCAAAAACCATGGGTGTTCAACATTTGCCAACCACGTGATCCATATAAGGTCAGTCACTTCGTCTAAAAGCTTAGTTAAGAAAACGCCCATTGTTCACCAATATTCTGAAGTAAAAGTATAAAATCCCAACTATATGGTTCAATCATCTAGAGATCTTCTTGTACTAGACCTTATTTTTTGCCGGTCATCACACACATTTATAACACCACCTTTCTATAGGTAACACAATACGGCAACTAAAATTCAGATTACAATAAATGCTATAGGTAACACAATACATCAACTAAAATTCTTCATCGGACCATGCAGATAACAACAAATAAGTGCTTCAATTCTTTGTAAAATACAACTAAATATGCATGAGAATGTCGGAAAAAATCGACGACACAACAAGAGACCACATGAAAAAATTAGCTTCAGCACAAACTAAAGTTGCCACTTAAGCTAAGCCTAAATACAGACCGATTTGAGGTAATCCAAGCTTCCACTGAATCGTGCTTTGATCTGAAGAGACACCATTTGACAGAAAAGCATTATCTTCGTGGTTACCACTAACTGAAGGATCTTGTATTAGGTGGCCATCATCATTAATTATAGGTGTTGTGACAAGATTTCCGCTGCCGATTACAGGTACCAGCTGTTGGCATTCGGATTTCCATGCCGCATACTGTTCCCTAAGAGTATAAACATATACAATTGATGTTTGATTTCACTGTGACGTACATCAATTCAACTCAGTTAATTATGTAGCTGTTCTAGAAGATCCGAGTCATAAACCAAACTGGCTTTCATACCTTCTCCGTTGTCGGACAACATTTCTTTCATCCAATGCGCTGTTAGGATCAAAACAACCCAATAAGAACTCCCAGACTTCTCCTTTAATCAATGGATGAATGCCCTAACCATAAAAGAAAAAAAAATCAGCATTCCTATTTGTGCAACATGCCAACAATTGTATATAAATATTATCTTTGTTGTTTTTTGGTGTAGGCTATGAAAATATACAGGACTATGGAATCTGAAGTCAACTTATTATAAGTCACTCAGAAATGCCAGTTAATTGTCCAAGCAGGCATCCAAAACTTACAACGAGCAATAACAAGGAATAGCCACACAAAATTCAAAATTACCCCTCTTTGAATTCTTCTAAGGACGCCTGCTATATCCAAATGACCATCTTCAGAAAATGATGCATTCCATCTTCTTGGACTGAGAGTCTTGCCAACCTGAAAATATGACACGAGAGAAGTATAACAAAAGTGTCGTCCCCATGTAGGTCATATCATCAATAAAATAATTGCATGAAATAGACAGCTATGTTAATTATTCCCCTGACAATTTGGTAATTTGGGTTTTAACTTCTAATGAATATGATAAGAGTTCTAACCTCTAATTATAGAATATAATGGGTATTTTCTATTTAAAGTAAAACTTCAATATATCGATAGTGGTTATGATCTCCGCATCACATGTATTATTATATATTGATTATCTAAAAGAGAACGTAGAAAAAATCAAAGGATTCACATCGGAAAATTAGTTGATTTAGAAGAGCAACTGCATGGCCCTTAGATACCGTGAATGATTGTCGAGTATGCTTCCACAAGTTACATTTCTTTAAAGATTTGACAAATGATTCTGGACAGTCGAATAACGACCGTATCACCCTTAGAGCTCTAACAGATTCATCCTTTAAATATGAAACATTTCAAGGACAAAAAAATAAAACTTGATACTTAGGAGACGTGCATATTTTCAAACAATCATGTGTTACGATACCGTCAATTAGCAGCTACCAAGTAAAGTGCATTGTCAAATTCTACAGAGAAAGCTAATATAAATTGAACTGTATGCAAGAAAAAAAAACAAGGCAAGAAACTATAACATCTTAATTCCTACAATACATCCAGCACAGAGATCATATCCAATGTCTGACGCAGACAGCTCAATCACTAATCAAATTAGAAAAATGGGAAAATCCAAGCGCGTAACATTCTTCCATACCCGAGCCTTAAATCTAGTCCTGGGAGCATCGGCTTGACATTCAGGTCTAATAGGATAGTAAGCATCCAGCTCCTCAACCGCCGAGCTAAAAAACATCCTGCCACAAAGAGCATCCAAAATTACCAGCAATCACTCGCACACATTGTTAAAATCAAGAAACAATGAAAACGACATAAATGAAAAAATAAATAAAATAAAAATTCAACCCGGTGCCTACCCATCTTTCTTGCACATGATGAACATGGAGTTCCCCATGTATTGCAAATTACTTATAATAGACTCAAAAAATTCAACACTCTGCACAACCGGTAATCAGATAACATTCAATGATCGACAAATAAATTGGGATCCAGCACAATTTCTTCAAATAGAAACACATATTTCCTCCCCAAATTTATAACAAAATCGTGCCACTCACGTCAGATCAGGGCAAAAAGAGAGAGCGAAATCGTACGCATGGACATATTTTATAAAATTCAAATCGAACCTTTTGATTTGTAGTAAAGAATATTGCGGAAACTTTACGTTTCACGAAGAAAAATTCTCAGATTCAGCTTCTACGACATTGAATTTGTCAAGATTCAAAAATTTATTAGTAAATTGCATGCTGACCAATAAAGACTGTCCTTTGGGAAGGACGCCCCAACGGCAACGGTAATAAGAGCTTGTTAGATTCTCTCTTGTCAGGAATTTTTTTTATAAATATTTTAAATTTTATGGGTTTAGTTTAATACATATTAAAATCAGTGAAACATTGGACTAAAAATTTATACGACTAAGATTACAAACTCTTTAAAGTATATTACCAAACAATTTGGGATCTTATAATCTCTAAATACTTGTTTGGTAGAAAAGTTTAGCAGAATTTATAGGATATAAATAAATAAATACCCACATAAAATGGGACAAATTCATTTACCAATTCGCTTAAAACATTAGAAACAAATTTGGGGAGTAAAATCAGTTAGATGATGATTATTATTATTATTTAAATTGAGACAAAGATTTGTTATAATTTAATAGATAATAGGATACAAAATTATTAAAATTAATAAATTATTCTATTGGCGGTGTGGTAATCATGAGGGACAGCCGGTACTAGTTTTTGGAAACAAAATTGAGAAGCCCTCCTCTGTCTTGTATGGTGAGCTCCTCGCTAAATTAAAAGGGCTCAACATTTCCAGTTCACATAATCTCCGGCTTCATCTTATCTCATCGGACTCTCTTCTCGCCGTGCAAGCAGTCTTGGAGGAAGAAGAAAACCTTAGATATGTCGGGCCTCTAGCATTAGATATCAGACGACTTCTGGCTTTTCAGGGAAGCCCCACTCTTAGTCATGCCCAGTGTTCTGCGAATTGTGTTGCTCACGTCATTGCTTCTTTTGTTTGTTCGTCTCACTCCCCTTTTGTTTGGGAGTGTGGTAATTTTTCTTTTTGGTTGATTGATCTTGTAATTAAAGACATTTTCTATTTTCAATAAATTACAAGAGTTTTCACCGTAAAAAAAAATGAAATAGATTGGTTAGAAAATAATAAAAATAATATTACATATAAAATTGAATTTATATATTTTGAGACTGGATAAAAAGAAAATATAGCATTTGCTATAAATTCGAAAAACATATGATTATTAATCCCATTTTTCAGCGCCAATATATACATATACAATTGAAGCGCGTCTATATAGAATTTGTTCAAACCCTACAACCTCTGTGGTAATCGAAACATGAACATCTTCTCCAAAAAGCCCACGGCCAAAGGTTTCTGTTCTGATTTTTTTCCCTAATTGTGCATTTCTTGATTTCTGTATCTTTATCACGTCCTGCAAAAAATTGTTGTTTGACTTGAATATATTTTGATTCTTTAAACCATATCAGGTCATGGTTAATCGTTGATGCGTTGACTCGTGGAATAATTGAATTTGGATTTTGTTTATGATTTGTTTGTGGGGTTTGATTTGATTTCAGAGGCCCTTCGGGAGAGTAAACGGGAAATGTCCAATGCCACTAGAGGTACTTGTTTTCCGAATTTGTGATCTCTTTGCTCGTAATTTTGCTCTTTAAAATTTATTTTCAGAAATTGGTTTGATCTTATTTTGAGAGCACTGTTCGGTTGTTTTTTTTGTGAAACAATTAAACAAAGTGATTACTGCGAGCTCCCTGGATAGAAATTTAACCAAATAAAAGCGACTTATTAATAATACCTCTGGATGAAGAAGGCAAACCATGAAAAGAATCGTTTTAGGTTACGGAAGCTTTTCTTGAAATAGCATTTTAAAAGTTAGGTCTGATGCCAGGAAATGTGTTATTTTCTGACTTCCAATTCGCATTCTCTTAATGTACCGCGTAGGCCTGATAGTAAAATTACCTTTTTCGACTGTAGCGGGTTTCTACTCACTAAACTGGTTCTGCATTTTGTGAAAGAAACACTTAATTTTCTTTACAAACCATTCTTTTTAAAGTCAGCTTCTTTCTCCGAATTGGCACCACTTGAGTTTTTTAAGTGGTTTTAGAATTAAACACAGGTAGTTCTGTGTTTGGATTAGGACTGCAAACTGAGCTCTAGCAGCTCGGTCAAAGATCAACTTGAGTCCATGCATTCAAGTTGAACTCGATTGGCTCAAATACTCTCTCTAGCCAAGCTCAAGCTTTGATATTTAAGGATTGAGTTTTCTTCGAGTACTAGAACTCGAGAAGTTATTTCTACATTTTCTACTATTAATTAAATTACCATTTTCTCTTAATTTTATTTCAGCACATACCTAATATTCAATTTTTGGAAGTTTAAAGAGCTTTTTTTTATAAATAAAGTCGAGTTCAAGCTGGAGAAACACTACTTGATCAACTTCAAGCTCCAGTACCTTTTTTCCTCATGTCAAGATCAAGTACGGTGCTACACTGCTACTCGAGCTCAACTCAGCTCGATTATACCTCTAAATTGGAAATGTTTATAAAAATAAGTTTGTTTTCGACTTTTGAAAAAAAAATGAAATATAAGACCTAATATCACTTTTTTTTACCTAATATCACTTTTTTTTTGCTTTATGTAAAGGTAAAAGCTCAATAACATACCGAACTAAAGTTTGTTAAAGACATTAATTAATCAATCAACCCTTAATGAAAAGCGGAATCCATGATTCCTATGCATTCCAAACAAGTGATGCCTATCTTTTATATGTAAATATAAAAAATAATGGTTGTATGTAATTTTCCTGGTGCCAATTGTTAACTGAATTAAACTGTATGAAATTCTTGATTGTTGCTTTGGTTTATGGAGGAGTTAGAACGGACATTTTGTTTTGATTTCTTATATTTTGAATAGAAGTTTCACTTTGCACCGTAACTTTTTACTTCAAAACTATGAATTAACTAATGAGCTTACATATGCTATTTTGGATCTGTGATTTTGATTTAGGTATAGAGAGGGAAATCCATACATTGCAGTTGGAGGTAATCCAAGATTCTTGGTGTTTTCAGCGTTACAGTTTCTTCATTTTGGTAAAAATGGAATAGATTTAATTCGTGGTTGATGTTTCAGGAGAAGAAACTTGTTGCTGAGATCAAGAGAACTGCTAAAACGGGGAATGAGGTCTGTAAAACACATGGATTGCATCTTTGATAAATATTACATCGAGTACTTGCGTGACTGTTAAGAGATTAATTGGAATGCTTTTCCTATCTTTCACCGTCCCTGCCTTTTTTTTCGCCCGGCAGGCAGCAACAAAAGTTCTTGCTCGCCAACTGGTCCGGCTTCGTCAACAAATAGCCAATTTACAAGGTAGTCGAGCTCAAATGAGGGGCATAGCGACTCATACCCAGGTAAGAAAGATAGTCATAATAATAGTCTTCCTTTGTTTTTGTAAGGTGCACAGATAATTTATTTCTCCCTTTCGCAGGCAATGTCTGCTCAATCGTCTGTTGCTGTCGGTATGAAAGGTGCCAGTAAAGCCATGGCGGCCATGAATAAGGCAAGACCCTCAACTTTTAGTTGAATCCTATCTTTCTAACACCATTATCAAATTATTTCTTATATTTGCCACTCACGATTCCTTTTTAGAAAACATTTCACATATCTGTGTGTATGTTGTTGAGCTATGACGTTTGTGTGTGTGTAGTTTTATGTAGTTGAACTATAACCGAATGTGATCTATGATTGCTCTTGTTTTAATTTTGATCGCATCTACTGGCAGCAAATGGCCCCTGCCAAGCAAATGAAAGTGATTCACGAATTTTTGATTGCTCTTGTTTTAATTTTGATCGCATATACTGGCAGCAAATGGCCCCTGCCAAGCAAATGAAAGTGATTCACGAATTTCAAAAACAATCAGCACAAATGGATATGACTGTAAGTTTGAATCTTTTCATTTTTCCAAACTGTGTTACGAACATGCATACATAAATGCATATAACTTTCCTCTGCCAACTTTTTGCACTTGCAGACTGAAATGATGTCAGATGCCATAGACGATGCTTTAGATGACGATGAGGCTGAAGAGGAAACAGACGAGTTGACAAATCAAGTAATATTTGTTTTCCCTGAGTAAAGCTTATATATTTTGTCATTCTGTTAACTGATTTAATAACCAGATGTGATCCATTTCAAAAGAATAGTCCTGGTATGAGGCTCTGATGATGGTTCTGGAGTTTCATATCCATCAACCACCGTCTCATTCAACTTTTTTGTCATCCGTAATGTATTGAACTAATTCGTGAAAATAGCCTGCCCTTGAAAGTTACTAACGTTATTGCTTGGAGCATTTGAGATCAAAATTCAAATTTTTTTATCTGTCTGCCAGAGAATCTGGTTTATTTTTCTTTTGTTTATATGCATCTTCACTTGATTTGCAAAAACATTTCCAGGTGCTGGATGAAATTGGTGTGGATGTCGCCTCACAGGTTTTTTTTTTTTTTGAGATACATTTTTCTGTAATTTCAAGTATTTGCATCTAACAATCGAGCTAATCTACTTTCTGAACTTTCAACAGTTGTCAGCTGCTCCTAAAGGTAAAATTACTGGGAAGAACACCGAGGGATCTAGCAGGTAACATAATATATGTATATTTGTAGCTTAATTTTGTGTACAGACAATAATCAGTCATCTTTAAAGTTTATGGGTCTTGTTCATGTATGGGATCTTGTACGGTTTTAAACACTCGTTACATGTCTATTTTATTGTTACATGTCTATTTTACTGCAGTTCAAACATCGATGAACTTGAGAAGAGATTGGCAGCCCTCAGAAATCCTTGAGAGCTGCAGCAGCCTGGAACTTTACTTATATTGCTTCTTGACCAGCCTAAAGTGCCTATTTTTTTTCCCTGTACTGTAATACTTGTGTCAATAGTTCCTCTTCAATCTTGTTTAGGCCACAATTTTTCAAGGCTTATTTGTGACAATGATGAAAAGCTTTCGACAGAATAGAATCAAGTTCCGAACTTTTTAAATGTCTTTGCATATTATTATTGGATTTGCAGGCTAAAGCATTAAAAATCAAACCGGTATCAATATATTTCAATTCAAATCAAGTTGATAATGTCAGAATTTCAGTATATTTATTTACATTTTATAAATGTTTTTAAAATATTTTTATTTTTGGGTTAATATTAACATTAAATCTCGAACCAAATAAATCATCTTGAGTTTGAATTGAATTGATCGCAAATCTATAATAATTTGTCAATGTCTATGAAAATTTTACATTTATGATAATGTCATCTCGAAAAATAGAAACATTCCCATACACAACGTCATCGATTCCTTTGACGACTGTGATACCATTGTGTTTCTGGAAACTGGAAAAACATAAATAATATGGCGTGGTGCAGCTGCATTTGTCATGAACAAAACGTTTATCAAATCTGTCAGAGCCATATCCAACTAATTCCTGACAGAGAAAGCCATAACGACGAAGAGGGTCGTCTGGTGAACCTTTAGTAATACTAATAGCAGCATGAGCAAAAGATGACGGCTCAGGCTCGACGCTAGATTGAATTCTGTGTGCAGTGGATATACGACCAATGCTTGAGGCCAATAGTAGAAGGGCCAACAGTGACCTCACTGGAGGAGCTTGGCCGGCTACTCGAAACAGCTGGTCTCTTTACAGAGCTGCCATTTCGAGACGTACAGCTTCTCTCTGAATCAAGTTGCTGCGTACCAGGAAACCATGAAATCTTCATTAAAAATGAAAACAGATTATGATAATGAAATGCACTGCATGCACAATCAAAGCCAAGGTGGTCAACTTAAGGCCTTGGTGCTGACAACGAAAGAGCTTTCAGACTTCGAATGAAAGGATATAAACCCAAATAAATACAATCTTTGTATGACCTAATGGCTAATGGGAAGGGAAAAAGGGAATTGATACCACATCCTTGGACAAAGGTACATCTGACGATGATGTCCTGTGCCTTGAATGCTCACAATGCGAGCAGCAGCTGAAGCACTCCTTTAACTGCGGCTACATATTTATCTCGAAAAGTGTGCCCACAGGACAGAAAAATCTATCAAGAGAAGGATGATTAATCTTGATGCACCCCCACAAAAATTTAAAAGAAACAAGAATGTATTAGATTATATAAAATGCAACCAACACAACATCCACACAGTTTCACTTCAATTCAAAAACCTCAAATGAAAAACCAGTTGATCCAAACCTCGCTGAAGAATCTGCTGACATCTCAATACTTTTTAATGAAATTCTTCTATTAGTTTGGACTGCATCAATTCAGCAGCTTCACGAACTTTTCTGTGGTCCCAAAAACCATCTAATATTCTATTCCAGGTTTTCGTATATGGAATGCATCCGTCAACCACCATTTCATCCATAATTCGAGTAGCTTTGTGCAAATCTCCTTTACTGCAAGAACATTCTACAAGCCATTCGAAGGATGTTGCCTCGATAGAGATGGCCCTACTACGCAGCTAAGGTACTGATGGAAAGCTCGAATTAAGATTACCCTCGGAGCAAAGACCTTGAACTACTCGATTATGTATCCTAACATGAAGCCCCCAAGTTACACGGTTTGGTGTTATACCTGAAAGGACCATTTCATCAAGGAAGTTTGCTGCTTCCTGGAACTTGCTAATATCACAGAAGCCGTTGATTATTTACGAGTATAGCCCTGCATCAGGTTTCAATTCTTATAGCTTTATTCTATCAAGAATCTGAACTGCATCTTGAACTTTACCTTCGCTGCAGAAACCATGAATTAAAGAACTGTAAGTTATCATATTTGGAACTTGATGTTTCCAAATCATTCTCTGCAACAGTTTCATGGCCTGAGAAGTATGTCCATTCTTGCAAAGACCGTTTATAAGAGAACCAAGTATGCACATTGGGATCAATGTCTTTGCTTTTCATCTCCTTGAGCAATTCCAGCGCTTCATCCAATTTATTTGTCTGCAAAGCCCGTGTACCAGCAAACTGTAGGTAACAACAGAGGGTGAACAACCGTTCCCCTCCATCTCAAGCAAAAGCTCCCTAGCTTCAATATTTTTCCCAGCTTTACACAGCCCACAGATCAAAGTTCCATATGTGTAAGAATCCGGAGTATGCCCACATTTGGGCATCCCACGAAATATCTTAAAAGCGGAATCCAAAGATCCTCTGCTCTAGCATAGTGCTTTTATCAAAACATTGAAATTGCTTTTTCCAAGTCCATTTCAGAACGAATTAACTGCTCAACTAGAGATGTCGTGACTTGCTGCGGCCACTTCATTATTGACCTGCTGCCCATCTCTGTCTCTTCTCTTTTTCTTAGTTATCTTCCTCAGTCTTCGTGGGACCCAGATTGCTCACCTGCATCGCATAACGATATTTATCGAGTTGTTTATACAATAATTAAGATTTTTCTAGATGAGCATATGTAACTTGTTATCTTCAGGATAAAAGTTCCTTTTAGAATAGGTTAGTAATCCAATTTAAGGGGGTTTATAGCCCAAATATAAATATTTATGAATTGATTTGATTTGGGAAAATAAGTTTACCGATTTGCACACTAACTCATAGTGCACTTTGTCAGAGATGGGATGCCTGGGATATTATAAGTTTAGATAAAGTAACTCAGACACACAACCCGACTTCCCAACATTCATCTAATGAGGGTATGAACCCGTGGTGACTGATGCGTTGTGTTCACAATAATTATGACGTATAAAAATGCACAAACATGATTCGGAAGATTAAGAAAATCTGTCTTAGAAGTTGAACCAAATGGCTGCTCGATGAAGAAAATCTCGTCACATTATGTACCTCCCATAGGGGACAATCATGATCACATATCTGACATGTTACGATCAAATGAACTCAACTCTATGGATCATCCTGAAGTAACATCTAACTCTTTTGCCTTTATCCTCTCACTTAGATATAAATAATTGATAGAGCTACCACCAATGTTATATGCTATACAACAAGCGTCCATGGATCTTCAGAACATGTTCTCTTCACAACAGAAACAAAAGGGTGACTACGAGCTCAAATGCACTAGCACATATAAAAATGATAGCTTTGCATTCAACAGTTGATTCCAATGCCATCAGAAGGGATAAAATGTATGCATATTATTTCAGTCCCTATGTCATAAAATTATATTTTGCACTTCCTAATACACAATTTTTTTTTAATTCACTCCCTACTTCATATTTTATCTCATTTCCCCTTTAATTCAATTTTATTTTCACAATTACAACAGTTTTCTTCTCTTCCCCCAATTTCTCACGTACATCCCTAACTCATCTCCATCAATTTTCATCTCCTCTTCTCCCCCAATTTCTCTCCACTGATTTCCATCTCTTCCTTCGTCGAGAACCACAGGCCATACAAACCCGCCTACTTGCGACATCTACTGTCGACGATTTGGAAGCCAACGATGACAGTGGACAGAGAGGCAAAGCAAAGCAAACGAGGAAGTGAGTTTCTTCTTCTATATTCGGTTGATTTGTCCAACTTTTTATATAATTTGTGCAATATTGTTTTAATTTTCTCATGTATGTGGAAATCCAATTTTTTAAGCTTTGAATCCGGCTCCAATACTTCAAACAGGCTTAACATGATAGCTATTTCATTACTTAAGGCATAGTTTTTAGATCCCTGTCAAATATCTTCATTAGCTAAATGAAATGTGTGAATTAGAATATTTGTGTGAATCCTACTTATTAATTGGTTATTTTTAGATCCCTTTGTCATGGGTTTTGGTGTGCCTGATATACTATAATGGATGTGGAAAGTAATATTATAATGCACTGAACCTGCTCGCCAATAAATGTAGTTATAGTAAATGATTTGTTTGGAGAAAATGAATTATAGTTGGGTGAATCTATTGCCAAAGAAAGGCGTTTACTGTTTATCGTATATTTTAGTCAATAATTTTTTGAATTGAGGTGTTTGCTTTACTTGTTTTATCACGTTTGTTTGTTGTCATTGAAATTATCATTTGCTAAATTATTGTTAATTTTTGTTCTTTCATTTTGTAAAATAGTATATCAATATAACCATTTTTGTTTTTTCACTTTTGTAAATGGTTGCTCAATAATAGATCATTTTGGTAAATTTTTGTTCTGTCATATTTTAATTTAAATTTCTAATACTAGAACAATTTTTTTACTGTGTTGGGTGCAGCAATGAAGCATGGTTCGAATACTGAAAGAGTTACGAGACATTATGAGTTGATTAGTCGTTGTTCTCCTTCCTTTTTTCAGAGCACGGTTCAAAAATTGAAACCAAAAATTGGTTTGAGGCAAATGTTGGGTTTGAAGAAAACTCCTTTTTTTCACTTGTTTGAAATGCCTAAATTTCATGTTAGTTTTGCTAGGGTTGAGTCAATTCTCCGTAGATATGACCTGATTTCAGATGCTTTTGTTTTTGGTGATAAAATAGATATCCCATTTATTTCATCTGAATTTTCTGTAGTTATGAGGCTGAAAGATATTGGCCAGCACATTGATTTAGATATGTCAATGGAATCTGATATTGTCGGGAGACATTTTCAAGGAAAAACAAGTATTGTCAAACGAAAAAATATTGCAGCAAAACTTGATATGTTAGCAGACAAGCAAGAAGATATCGATGTTGACGATTTTGTAAAGCTATATATTATTTTTGTTTTCAATTGTATCTTATTTCCAACAAGCAATTGTACGACTCCTCGGTTCTTGTTGCCTTATGTTGACGACCTCAGCAAGATATGCAATTATGCATGGGGCAATGCAGCATATAGATTTTTAAATGAAGAAATTTTGAAACATGTACGCGATGGCGAAAGGAGAAAGAAATATTTTGATGGTTGCGTAATTGGATTGATGGTAAGTTGGATTTGGTATTGAATTTCTTACTATATTTTAATCCTAACTAATATGAATTTTCATTTTAGGCATGGGTGTATGAACGGATTCCATCACTTGGGAAACCATGTGCTTTGCATATATTTCCAAGGTTTTTTCGTTGGGTTGACTCTAAAATCCCAAATGATCTCGATGCAGCTTCTGTTGCTTTTCTTTCCATAACAAAGAATAAGGTTTGAAATAATAGTATGCAATTGTATTATTTGCTATGATTGTAAATAATTTTATATAATCATAATTATTAGTTCAATTATACGTAGGTTCTCCCCCATCTACCCTTTACCTGAGGAGAGGATACTTGTTCGTAGTCGTGACAATGATAACAAGGTTAGAAAAAATATAATATGACATGAATTGGTACAGAAATATTTTTTATGTTAGTTAAATTTTTATTATTTGTAATCTTTTATGAGATATGGAAAAATAAATGTAGGCTCAAATAAAGCGACTGGATGCGATTATCAGAGCACAAGAGGAAGAGATAAGAGAAATGAAGAGAATTTTTCATGTTGACAATATGGAAGGTAAAAATAGAGTTTCAAAGGGGAAGGAGAGAAGATATACAGAAGAAAATGATGATTTGATTCCTCGTGATGCACATGAGTTTGACGAGTTTGCAGATGAAAGTTTAAAATCTATTGAAAGTGGTGATAAAGTTCCTTTCGATGGATATGATGGTGGTTCTGATTTAGCGAAAAAAAGGAGAAAGAGTGTAGAAGAAAGTGATGAGTATATGACATTTGAGGCTCATAAATTTGATGCAGCTGAAAAATTAAATGCTTTTGAAATTGGTGACAAAGTTTCTTTTGAGGTTTATGATGGTGGTCATGCTTCAGAAGGAAAGAGCGAAAAATATGTTGATACGGATGGAATTGAAAATGAACAGGCTATTGAGGATTCACATAGAGATAGAGTTGACAACAATGTGGTACACTTTGACATAAAACGTGGTACTTTGGAAGCTATATTGTGGTACAATGAACATGAACTTGTTGTACAGCTGAACATATACAACGGAAATATCATCTCAAGAGTACGATAACACGACACTTATATTTAAAAAAAGGTTCAAACTAATTTGTACACAACTTCTCTAGTTCTCCTTGGGAAAAAAAGTTGATGATAAAAATATTTGAATTGTGGCAACAACACATCACAAGGTGATAAAATAGGTACGGATTTTTTTGTTAATTTACGATAGGTGGTGAAACTAAAACTTAGTTTGATATCTTATTTCATATCATTGCATATAATACATGATATGATATAGTTACTGTTATTTGATAGATTAATGGTATTAATTAAATCTACCTTAATTTATGGTACTAGATCTTCGACAATGTGGTACACTTTGACATAAAACGTGGTACTTTGGAAGCTATATTGTGGTACAATGAACATGAACTTGTTGTACAGCTGAACATATACAACGGAAATATCATCTCAAGAGTACGATAACACGACACTTATATTAAAAAAGAGGTTCAAACTAATTTGTACACAACTTCTCTTGTTCTCCTTGGAAAAAAGTTGATGTTAAAAATATTTGAATTGTGGCAACAACACATCACAAGGTGATAAAATAAGTACTGATTTTTTTGTTAATTTACGATAGGTGGTGACACTAAAACTTAGTTTGATATCTTATTTCATATCATTGCATATAATACATGATATGATATAGTTACTGTTATTTGATAGATTAATGGTATTAATTAAATCTACCTTAATTTGTGGTACTAGATCTTCGACAATGTGGTACACTTTGACATAAAACTTGGTACTTTGGAAGCTATATTGTGGTACAATGAACTTGAACTTGTTGTACAGCTGAACATATACAACGGAAATATATATCATATCAAGAGTACGATAACACGACACTTAAATTAAAAAAAAGGTTCAAACTAATTTGTACACAACTTCTCTTGTTCTCCTTGGGAAAAAAAGTTGATGATAAAAATATTTGAATTGTGGCAACAACACATCACAAGGTGATAAAATAGGTACGGATTTTTTTGTTAATTTACGATAGGTGGTGAAACTAAAACTTAGTTTGATATCTTATTTCATCTCATTGCATATAATACATGATATGATATAGTTACTCTTATTTGATAGATTAATGGTATTAATTAAATCTAACTTAATTTGTGGTACTAGATCTTCGACAATGTGGTACACTTTGACAAAAAACCTGGTACTTTGGAAGCTATATTGTGGTACAGTGAACATGAACTTGTTGTTTAGCTGAACATATACAACGGAAATATCATATCAAGAGTACGATAACACGACACTTATATTAAAAAAAAGGTTCAAACTAATTTGTACACAACTTCTCTTGTTCTCCTTGGGAAAAAAAGTTGATAAAAATATTTGAATTGTGGCAACAACACATCACAGGATGATAAAATAGGTACATATTTTTTTGTTAATTTATGATAGGTGGTGAAACTAAAACTTAGTTTGATATCTTATTTCATATCATTGCATATAATACATGATATGATATAGTTGCTGTTATTTGATAGATTAATGGTGTTAATTAAATCTACCTTAATTTGTGATACTAAATCTTCGACAATGTGGTACACTTTGACAAAAAACGTGGTACTTTGGAAGCTATATTGTGGTACAATGAACATGAACTTGTTGTACAGCTGAACATATACAACGGAAATATCATCTCAAGAGTACGATAACACGACATTTATATTAAAAAAAAGGTTCAAACTAATTTGTACAAGAATATTGAGTTAAGTTGTCATATAGCAAGAGTTTGAACACAATGTATCTAACATTCATGCTACAAAAATTACCCGAAGACATATATGATTATCCAAAATATATAATCTTCAGCTTAATGAATACCGACAAAAATAGCCCCATCTAGCTGTTACATTGCTTCCTTGCATGTCCTGCGATTTAGTGTAGTTACAAGGGATCCCATTAAGATTCCACGTTCTACATGAGCAACTCCATTTTTCCAAATCCACCGCACATCTTTTATCACCATCAAGAACCTCAAAAATCCATGAACTAGACCTATCAACCTTCAAATTCCGAGATTTAGTGTAGTTCCGCAACAAATTATTTTCTGGCTTAGGACAGAGATTTCCAGCCATTACTAGAGATGACTCTCGTCGATTATTCATCATGTTCATAATTTGTACCCGTATGCTATCGACCATGGCTACAATCGGCAAAAACCTTGCAGGTTTAATCCAACTATTCCAACATTCTGCTTGATTGTTGTTGATAATGCACCATCTTTTTCCAGAAAATAAGCAATTTGCCCAATTTTCGGGCTCCGAACTTTTAATAAATTCTTCTGCAAGAGGCATTGACTTGATTATACTAGTAATATGACCAATAAACTCATTCTCTGTTGCCGCGTATGCTGCTTTCTGGAATATAGATTCCCAATGTTTTTTGTTGTGCAGTGGATACTTCTTCAAAATCTAAAATTTAAATAACACCACATTAAAAATCTCATATACAAAGAGATATTATGTAAAAGCAAATAAAATGTGATGGAACATACCTGCCTACGAAAATTATCCACCAAGTGTCGTAGGCAATATGAATGGGGACTACCTGTAAATATACCGGGGATTGCCTTAACAAGACCACTATGCCTATCAGAAAAGAATGTGAAATGTGAGAAAGCTACACAATTTTGCATTTCCAAGACACGCCTCAATTTCAAACAGAGCCATTCCCAGTTAGCATCGTTCTCAGCCTCCACTACAGCAAATGCTAAAGTGAATAGATCATCATTAGCATCTTTTGTCACAGCACTTAGTATGCATCCTTTGAATTTTTTTTTAATATGTGTTCCATCTAAAAAAATCAAAGGTCTGCATCCCTTAACAAATCCAACAATACATGCATGTAAAGAGATAAAAAGTCGTCGAAACTTGTTCATTTGATCAACCTCGCAATCAGCCCAACTACCAGGATTTGTTTGTTTCAAAGCATCACAATACCACCTCAATTTGTCAAAACATCCTTTCTATGTCCCATAAATTTGATGCATTGCTATTTCCTTGCCCATCCAGGCCTTATGATACTTCAATTCAACGCCATATTCCCTATGAATATCTCTTACAATTGCAGATGGTCGATATGATGGTTCCCCTCTCAATTTATCTTTAACAATATTAGCCACCCAAACAGAATCAGCCTTTGGATGGCCCCTAGTTCGAAGATTTGCCTCTCCACATACGTGCTGAAGACAACATTTTCTAATTCCAAACGTTTCATCTGCCTTATATTTGGATGCATATATTCTCCATGAACAACCTTTGACATTACAAACAACTATAATTTTTTGACTATCATTTTTCTTATACACAAACGATCTCCTAGTAGCAATAGCATAGTTTTTAACAACCTTTCGAAACTCATCAGGATTTTTAAAATTTTGTCCTTCTCCATGAATCAAATGACTCCAAGCATCAATGGAGTTATTTTGTAGAACCATTTCAAATTGAGAAGCACTCGAAGAACCAACATCTGTATCAACATCATTCCTTAAAGAAAATCAACAATAAAATAAATCAATAAATAAAATTCAAGTTTCAAAAGTGAATGATGTATTAAATGCTTCGCTCGAAATACCAACATCCGTATCTTAGATAAAAATGAACTTATTAACTGTATGAATAAATTAAACGAAAAAAATTCAATCATTTATTTCTAATGTTCATGTGTGACACAACTACAAATAAAAAATATAGGAATTACCTGAGGTTATTCATGTCAATTGGAATAATTTCATCTTTTCGGACTGCTATCATGTCAATGATGTTCATTTTCATATAAGCAAACAATGTGATCATATTACCGACATCCTCATCTTCATTCAATGTCACATATAACTTTCGGTGAGGTGTAAGGTATTGTATGATGATTGAAGAAGGATTGATTTGATCACATTTGTTGGCAAGATGAAAATACATCTGCATTAGGCTCATATTTTCCTCGATTGTAAAGATAAACAATCGCCTATTGTACAAACAACTTCCCAGCAGCATCACATCACCTTCAATATTGACTCAAATATCTTCACAGAAAAAATTGAGTGTTATTGTTCCAATATAATGAAGATAAATATAAGGACTTCCAAGCAGCTTGTTGTCAGTATTCACATAAAAAAATGTGAGTCATTGGTTTCATTGTTCACTTTTCCTCATAAACAAATCTTCAAAGCTAAAAAAATATCAACAAACACAACCAACACACATAATATATTAACACAAAATTTACCTTCTCGTCCAATATCTGCGCTCAATATGAACCTGGAAAATTCTCAACAAACACAACCAATGCACGCTACAAGAAATACTTTACTTGATCATTCTGGTTCGGGAATTTGAACAAACTCCATAACAAATACACATTAATTATGTCTTCTCTTTCCTCTACGGTTTGCTTTACTGGTTGGTTATGATATAAGATTTGGGTGTTTCAAATGGATATGGGGATTTCTTTGTTTGATCTTGTACAATCTAATATTCTAACAATCAGATGCATATATTCACACACAAAAAAATTTCACGCTCAGGAATTTCAACAAACACAACAAATACACGTAAATTTTGTTGACAAAGATGAATTACCATCTCCATTATACAATTTTCATTGAAATTAAAATCTCTTCAACAAAATTGCACGTAATTTCTTACAAGATGGAAGGAGAAGGCACGATTCTGTTAAAACTTCGATTCAGCTGATATACATTTTGTTTATTGCAGGCGTGGTTGTATCATGTATGTGGAGAGAAGAGGAGAAGAGTCTAAGATACAAGGCGATGGCAAGATCTCACATTTTTGTTTTCTGTAGAGAGTGACAGTCTTTTTTTTTTTTTTTTAAGGAGAAGAGATTTTGGGTTTAGATTTTTTTTTCCTTTTAAAATAATAAAAAATATTAACTAAGGGAGGTGAAAGTAATTTATTATCTCACTAGGGAGTGCAGAGTTAAAAAATATAGAGTAGGAACTGAACTTAAAAAGAGTTTGAACTTTAGGTATTTTTCCCCAATTTCCTGTCAAATGAACTGGATTTTCTGAAAAAATCAAAAATAAAAAAAATTAGAAAATATGTGGATAAAAACGAAGCTGACGTAAGAAAATCAATTATTCGATTGGGATTATTGGAGATCGAAATTCAAACACATATTATGAATGGCTTTCTAGTAAACAATTTATTTTACTTTGTATGATATTGTTAAATTAACATTATAAATTGTTACACAACTCAAATTGAAGTTAATGCTACAAGAATTTTAGCACATCATTTGTATTTTATAAGCATGAACAAAATCCTATGTATAGGTCGATTCTAACATTCAATCTCGAATCCGATAAACAAATCGGCTCAAGTGTTAGAATTGGACTCAGATCTAGAATAATTTGACTTCCGAGCTTACTTGAGAGAATGATATACTAGAACACAATTCTTAGTGCCATTCTTATGACCATTTGTCAATAATAATAATAAAAAAAAAAAAAGAAAAGAAGAAGCGTGGATACATAAAAACAACGATGATTTAATACAACTACTGTCATCTCCAACACCAGAAAAATTGCACGACACAAAATTCATTGATTCCTTTGACGACTGATACCGTTGCGTTTCTGGAATAAGGTAAGGACGTAGATAATATATGCTCATTTCTCATGTACAAAGCGTTTTTTAAATCTGTTGAAGCCATACCCAGTTACTTCCTGATAGAGAGAAAGTCAAAGCTGCGAAGAGGGTCGTCTCGAGAACCTTTGGTGATAGCAGCACGAGAGAAAGATGGCGGCTTGGACTCAATGCCTGGTTGAATTCTGTGTGCGGTGGATATACGACCAGTGCTTGAGACCAATCTGCTAGAGCGCCCATCAGTAACCTCACCAGAGGAGCTTGGCCGGCTACTCGAAATGGCTGCTCTCTTTGAAGAACTGCCATTTCGAGATGTACGGCCTCTTTCTGAATCAGGTTGCTGCATACAAGGAAACCACAGAATCTTAACATTACAAAGATCATGATAAAAAACACAACGATTATAATTTTAAATACTAATCAGAAACAGAGCATAAATAAAGCATGTATCAATGTAACTAAGCAGCAATAGCTTTATCAAAGAATGTGTTAACATGAAGATGTCGTTCGAGTGCTTATTTTATCCAACAATAATAATATCTAGTCTCCTACCCCTCCCTCCCCATGCTGGACCCGACACAATCAAACCCAAAATATCAGGTCAAATTGTAATCATGCAGAATTAAAGCCAGGGTCAATTTATGGCCTTGGTGCTAGAGGGCGAGAGAGCTTTCAGACTTCAATTGAAACAAAGAAAGCCAAATAAATACAAATTTGAGCGACCTAATTACTAATGGGAAGTGAAAAAAATGAATATACCACATCCTTGGATGAAGGTACATCTTCTGATGATGTCCGGTGTCTTGAATAGTCACCAGGCCGAGCATGACCTGAAGTATTCCTTCTAGAGAAAGCTTCAACTGCGCCTGAAAATTTATCTCGGATATCTCGCCCCACTGGACAGAAAAATCCATTACAAGAACAATTATTGATCTGATGCACCCAATAAAATTTTTTCAAGGGAAACTTGATGCATTATTTAATATAAAACACAACCAGAACACATCCACGGTCATACTTCATTTCTATATTAAATTCAGTAAATCCAAAGGTGGTTGTACTTTCTATATCTACATATCACTGTTTCAATATGTACAATCCAAATAAAATCTCTTCTTCCACATATAGAAAATTCATAATTTTCAATATCATGTTCTTAAATTTGAAAATGTGAAGACAACAAAACACAAACCGAAGGCCCTTAATATTTTCTTATGCAAGGCAGATCATTAGAAGAGGGACGGATAATCTCTTTTCGTGATTTTCTTTATTTTTCTTTGCAGTTCATAACTATGCCTTTATGGTTAATTTGATATTCATCACATAAATCATAGACGACTGAGCATACACCATATATCTGCATGGCATTCAGCTAATAAATTATGAACTAACAAATGCACACTCCAAGAAATTTACCACTCCGGGTGCCATTTAGAGATGAGAGAGGCTACCTGATGTTCTTCCCGCTCTTTCCCCAGAAGTTCCAGCCACTGCGTTGCCAGGGGGATTCTAAAAGCAAGTGCATAGATTAACAAACTTGTATCTCAAGAAGATCAAAAGGAAAAAAGAATCGGTCATCACTTACTCTTGCTTTGGAACTGGCACCTATCTGAGGATACTTTAATATAGTCCAATCAAACACATAGTCAAATTGGTAACCTGAGTGATATTACAACATAGAGATGATTAAATATAAGATATGCAAGAAGGTGCTTGGCAAAAATACGACCAAAAGACCAGGGAAGAAAATCCCTGAAGCACAGAGAAAATTGATAAGAATGTGATTGAAGTGTCAATAGTCTTTACCTTCTCGGATAAACAAATCCCGAAAAAGCCTCTTCAAGTAAGAATAGTCTGGCTTGTCTTCAAATCTCAAAGATCGACAATAGTGAAAATAAGATATGAATTCTGATGGATATGATTTACACAGAACCTGCAAATAGTCTAAATCATGTAACATTCTCTGTCTACCAGTATGACGTTAACCAAATCAATGATCAAATACAGAGAAATAATATTTGATTGAAGAAAAATCTAGTCTTTCAAACCTGGTTACGAAAACATTATATGCCCATGTGAAAAATGTAGCAAGAAACAGGGCACAAACCTCTATTGGTGTTAACATCTTCTTCTCACTGATCTTGTCATATTTCTGCTTTTTGTTACCAGCTTTAAGTCCTTGCCAGGGAAGGCTGGAATACAAAACATGTAATAAATTAAGAGAGACAATTATGAAAACAAATGTTAAGAAAGATCAAACAAGATACCAAAAAGATTAACAGGTATAAAGTGTGTGAGTCACAAATATACAACAAACCTTCCTCTCAGAAAATATATAAGGACATAACCAAGAGATTCCAAATCGTCCCTTCTGCTTTGTTCTGCCAGAAGCAATAAATCACAAAATGACTAAATGAAATTGAACGTAAAAACTTCCAGGTAGGAAACAACTTATGATGATATATACTTCACTCACCAACTCCAAGGTGTGTATTGACACTGGCATAGCGAGCAGTCCCTGTAAGATTCTTGTTTTCCCTTGAATGAAATGCCAAGTGTACTCAATCAGTGCATAGAAAGCATAAACAGAACTGTAAAAAATTGTCAGAAATTTTTAAGAGTAAAAGCTCCATATCCTACATCATATCCACCAACTCAGAAAATAAATAAGTTCCCACAAGAAACAAAAACAAAAGCCGTATTTAGTCTCTACTCTTTGCCAGTTTTTCATGTAAGCCTCTATTTTAATAAACCATGAGTCCACAATTTGAGATATGTACGCGTTTACTCTGTCTATTTGTCTTACCATATAACTTTTGGAGCAGGAAACTATAGTGAAAACAGTAGATGCAATGGCATTTAGGAAGACCAAGAAGAAGAAATCACTGTGATCATGAAAAGTAACTATTTGAATATGAGTATTACATTTGTTAGCTCAGTCAAAAAGAGCACAATTGCATATTGAACATCAATAGTCGTAGTTCAGTAAAACTTGCACTCAAAATATCCATCAGTCATGCTAAAACAGGTAGATTAAAACTTTGATGCACCTCAAGTTGCAAGTCATAATGAGTTTTTGATTGAAAGCATAGAACATTTGAAAGGAACAATATGCACACTTTAGGTTTTTGGCTAATAGTTCAACTGTAATGTGGACTTTCAACCACTCTGTCGGTCTGTCCAAGTCAGGCAAGCTTTTTAATCCAAACCCCATGTTTACAAAATCTTGTGCGCTCCAGGAGCTCAGAAACTACATACTAACATGAAAATCCTCTCTCTTGTTTATTTTTTGTTTATGTAAATCAAATCAGGCAGCCAACAAAACCAAGATGAACACCAACACTTTTCGCATAACACTTACTTTATTTAACCATCTCCTCACTTTTCCTGTGTGCCAACTCTATTTATAAGTCACAGACCAAGATAACCATTAGCTGAGCTTTTCTATTAACTTCACTAAGTAAAGACCAGAATGATCAACTAAATCCTGAATCAATGTCGAAGATCAATAAAAGAAACTAACTTATGCCAAATCAAAGACAAAGGGGAGTTACCTGTATGGTATGTGCTTATGAGTCTGTAGATCTCGATATTTTTTGGCCAGACCAAAATCGATAGCATATACCTGTAGTAAGTACTATTAGTGTATTGAAACGGATATCACCATCTTGCACATATAGCTTAACCAAAAGAAATATTTATGCATCCATTTCAAAATTTATATCCAAGACCAGTATACTTAGGAAACTCTACCCACAATTTGTAGATGATAGTCCTGAACCAATTACATAAATAGCAAAACAAATATGAGAAATCATATTGAGAGTGTCGACAATCATCGTGAGAAGAAAATAAAACTAAATAATCACACATAATATTCACAACACAAACAACAAGATGAAACCTAAGAAGATAAAAGGCGTACCTGATTTGCTTTGCGTCCCAAGCCCATCAAAAAATTGTCAGGCTTTATATCACGGTGAAGAAATCCTCTTGAATGCATATATTCAACCCTATTGATCTGAAAATAGTGCATATATTCTTATTGCATGACTTAATGATTAAATAAAACCATAACCCACAATAAAGACTGAAAATCCCGACAACTCACTAATTGATCTGCAAGCATTAAAACTGTTTTCAAGGACAACTTCCTATTGCAATAATTGAATAGATCTTCCAAACTAGGTCCCAGAAGGTCTATCACCATGACATTATACTCAGCCTCAACTCCAAACCATTTCAGGTTAGGAATGCCCGCTGCATGAAAATATAACATGATATAATTAGATTCATTTACGGAATGCTTTATATGAGTTCTACTTCAGATTGGTGAGAAATGGTTGTCATATAACCTATTTTCAAATTTTGAGTGTAGCTAAAACACATCAACTCAAACACAAATAATCATTGAACAAAGGATGGTTGACATCCCTACAATCAGGAAATCACACTAAGTAAAGAAAAACAAACCACTACACACCACCCTAACCATAAACAAAAATCTAGGATCAAATACTAGGTCTGATCGCAATTTGCTTTACTTTTTTGATGTCTCATTGATATAAAGTAATTGTGTGTGTGTGTGTGTGTGTGTGTGTGGGAAAGAGAGCGTGTGTGTGTCTATATGTGTGAAAAGTGATGTTTGAGAGAGAGAGCAACTTACTTCCTCCTTGTAGAAGCATATAAATTTTTGACTCATAGTGTAGTTGAGGGTGTTTGGTCTTCACAGATTCCTAATAATCGTGGCAGAACCAAATAAGCTTTATTGACTGATCAAATGAGATCAACAACAAATATTATCATCTTCTGACATACAACCAGCTTTCAACTTCACGACACAAGTATTCACAGCCTAAGTAATCATACGGAAAGATATGGTATTAAGATATAAAATGTGGAAAACATAAACTTCCAGAGCAAGTTTTATATAATATAAACAAGCAAGACTTGCTTATTTTACTCAACAAACTGTGCTTATTCAACAGCAAAATATAGATTGTGCCTTTGAAATAAAATCATCCTTTCTTGTTCTAATATTTCAACAAACTAGCAGAAAAAAATTATTACAGATGTCAAAAAGAACTATCATGAAGATAATTGAGACAAACAATAATACCAGCTTGATGGCAACTTCTTCACCATTTTGTATGTTCACACCTGCATCGATAAATCATATGGATTTTACACTCAGTTTTAAAACTAAATACATTGAAACCTCAACAGAACACAATCAAACAAAAAAATTACTAATCCAAACAAGTCTCTTGTGTAAAATAACAAACAAACAAATAAAATACCTAGGTAGAGCTCGCCAAATGAACCACTCCCGATTTTTCTCCCGAGCTTAAATTTACCACCCGCGACATGATCCATGGCAACCAATTCAACTCAATGACTCCAAAAATCCAACCTTGATCCGGAATTCCAAAAAATAACCCGAATTACAAATGAAAGTTGGCCCGATAAATGCAGTCAACCCTCATAGAATAAAAGAAACCAAAAATTTCAGCTCCCAGCTGCAGATCCAAAATATCGACCAAAAAAAAAACACCGATACAAGGAAACTTGCTATTTTACTGAATCACACCCCTGAAAATAACACAAACCCTAAATACAAACCCCAATATTCGAACCCGTCATCGATGGTCATAGGCGGATCCCGAACAAAACATAAATAAATAAAAATAAAATATAAAATTTCCACTCCTAGCTGCAGATCCAATATATCCACAAAAAGTATCAGACAAAAAAAGCCTCGGAAATATGAAACACCCTATATTGAACCCTAATTCGCGAAGTCTCCGATGATATCAACAGCTAATAGGTGCTTTGATATGTAAGAAGTAGGCTGCTTTTCGCCCAATTTCGATATAAAAAAATGATGAATCAACAAATAATGATACAGAACAACACGGCGGTGAGGGGATTAGCGAAAATCGAGGGGTTCGCAACGAAGAGAAGACAGGGGGGAAGGTGAAATAGGGAGGAAAAAGGAAATCGGACAAAGAGAGTGGTTGCGGAATTTTGGGAGGGGAAAGTGAATGCAATCTCCCATTTTATTATTCCTCACAGTTTAAACAAAAAATGTACACTTAAATTTATTTATTTTAATTTAAGTAATCTTTTTTGTTTTCATTTACTTTTATGTATATTTTCAATTTTTAAAATGTTTTTATTATTATTTTAATACTCATTAATCCCATATATATATAAGTTTCTTGTGTGTTGATACATTAAGAAAATTATTTTAAAAAAATAAATTTCACAAAAAAAATTTATTTTATTTTTTATTATATTTTTTTTGGAAAACGTATTTTATTTTTATTTAACCAGTATTTAATAAGTATAAAAAATGTAGGAAATTATTAATGCACTTGATGAATCGAGGTGGATTTGCTAAAAAAAAGAAAAGAAAATCATGTTAAATATAAATATTAGACTATATATGTGAGACAAATGAAAAAAAAATATAATATCGTTTGGAACGAAATATGTTTTATTTTTTATGATTTTTTTGGTGTAAAATAAAAATTTAAAAGCCTCGTATCCTATGAATTCATCACGATTATTTGTTAAAAAAATGGATAATTAAGGACGAAGTGACTATAATAGGTTTTGAACACGAGACATCCTCTCATCTTTTGAGTATTTCCAACTAGGTTGTAAGAGATTATGACAGAAAACAATATATGAGTATATGCAAAAATGTTTAGTAAATCAATAATAATAAAAAAAATTGTTTTTCTAAGATGATAGCCCCAACAATTTTCTGATTAAAAAATGGCCGCAGTAGACTTTGAATTCTCTTCTACTTTAGTAGCTGGCATTTTATTTTGTTAAAGATTGTCTTGAATTACAATAATTAGCTAATAAAAAAATCAAAATTAAAGACCAAAGACTAAGACAACAACTGAGAGATAATAATCATATTATATTATGCAATTTAAAAATATTTAAATCATATTGTTATTATTTACTATAATGTACAATTAAGTTCTTCCCACACTCTGGACTATTACTTGAACGAAATTAGATCTTGTGAAAGCATATTAAATATTTGACGATATATTCCCTACTCATTTCCATCTTCAGAGTAGGTTGAGATAACAACTCAGCACCTTATTTAGATAGGTCTCTGTGTCTCCTCACGTACAAACTTCAAAGCACCGAGTATACTTACCAAGACATACAAAATAAAAGAGTACAATGCCTAGTCTTCAAATTCGACTGGTTGTTGAGTTAGAGTCACAAGTGAGCGTTTTTAAGAGGCCGTGTTCTCTATGAAAGTAGATTTATGGGGTTCGGTCTCTCCAAGAATTTCTTGGTTCGAATTTCAGCTGAAAGGTAGGAAACTGTCTATAGATCAACGATAGTATGTCATATGTTTAATTTGAAGATCTAAAAGAAGAAGATATCTGATGTTGGGGAGTCGGATTGATTAGTTTTTTCTGTATCTTAGTTTCAGATTGAAGCCAAAGACTCGACTATAGATAGCAAAATAGAAAAATAATCGAACTCTTTAAGACCAAATAAATTCTCTAATCTCTTCAACACACCATCTTGAAAATAAACAAGATCGGTAGTCCAAGTTTACAGCCCATCAAATATGTGGGTACGTTGCATGAACAATTGAAGCTCCTTGCTGAAAATATGGCAAATGGTTAGCCAAAGGTCACTGACTGAGAAAGTTCTGAACAAATAGACAGTGACTTCATCTAACAAAAGAACTTGGATAATTCAAGCTTTGATTAGCAGCCATTAATGGTCACTGACTAAGACAGTTCTGAACTAATGTTAATCATATCTTGAAAGGAGGACCAGACGCTTCCAACAAATGGTTCAAAATGTTTTAAAAAAAAACCTAGAGACCTTTTACATATCAAAGTAAACAAATTTAAGACATGGTACATGCACAATTCTTTTTTGAACCATAATGGCATTTCATTGTCCAAACAGACAACGAAGTTAACTTGAAAGGATGAAGGAGACCCATGCAAATTTGGACTCTTAATTCGTCGTCGACCATCAGAAATCTTGTGCATCCTCCAACGAAAATGATTAGTCCATTACTCGGATAAACTGTTGATCCACGTACAATTTTTGATGGCGCGGATTTGGACCTCTTAACTTTGCTCACCCTGAGAAAGATCTAAAGCTCAAGGTTCACTAATCTGATTGATTTTCACCCATTATGTGCTCGCATCTCAATTTCCCAAATGATACACACACTGGATTATTGACTCTAAAACTCTTGAAGGAGAACATGTATGCCTCCCCTTACATCAATTGTCACCATGAGCATAAATAGTAAATAACCGAGTTAAGAAATTCATGAAAAATCAGTCAACGTCATGACATAACTATTTGATTAAGACTCATGTGAGACAGTCTCAAAGATCTATATCCGTGAGACGGGTTGACTCAATCCATACTGACAAAGAAAAATGATCCTTTTGACACAACTAGTAATATATTCAGAAACTAGGTCGGATTGGAGATACGTCTCACAAAATTGATCCGTAAGAAAATTCCATAGAAGTTTTAGTGTAAATATTTAGTTCAAATATGTTGAAAATTAGCTCAAGAGGAAAAAATATATATATTGAAATTTTTGTTTTGTGAAAAAAATATAAAGATTTAAACTCGCACCTACAAACTCGAATTTCCTAAACATATTGACCTGAAAATCGGGTAACTGACCCGAGCTACCCGACTACCCTAACTACCCAATCCGTGCACACTCTTTTCGTTAACTTGAACATCGAAGGATGTCGCTGGTTAGCCCGACGCCATGAACGCTTGTTCATGAAACACGTGACAACTAATGAAACTTATTTTTTTAGCTGATAGCTGATCACCCAGATTGGTTGATCGCCTGGATTGGTTGTCCACTCGAATTAGCTGATCACTTGGATTGGTTGTGCACCTCAATTTGCTGATCATAGGATTGCCTGATCTCGTTTGAATCCTCTCATTTCGAGTAACACTATTTCATGGCTACAACAATACCATTTTATATAGAAAATTATATTTAATATCTATAATATTATTATTATTATTATTATAAATAAATGTAAATAATATTAGTTTGTTTGAGTGATTTAAAATCGAGAATTTAAATCCATATGAGAGCATTTTGATCAACATCATTTTAACAAAATTATCCTTAATTATCGGATTATAAAAATCATGACTTACAATAAAATAAATATAAAAAATAAAATAGATAATCTTTACCTAAATTTTTTAAAAATATACAAACTCTACCCAAAAAAGTTTTATATTAACATTTAATATATAGAAAAAAAAATCGATTACATAGGACGCATACTTGAATATATGATCATTCTATACTACATCGTTAGGTGAAGTGACTAACTTTGGTGTCACTCTATATTTTTTTTTATAAACCAAAATCATCACTCTTTAAAATATTAAAATATTCCTTCCTACTAAACAAAATTATCATAAAAAACTAAATTTTGTAAATTTGTTTTAATAGATAACTAACATATCCTGCTAAAATATTTTATTTATCTTTATCTATACTTTTGAATTTTCAAATAATTATATCATTATTAGTCCAAAAATTATTATTAAACACAATAAATTTTTATAACAAATATTAAATAATATTTAATATTTAATTTTTAATTTTAATATAATTTCTATTTTTTAAACATAATTCACTCACCAAAAAAATGTATACGCATGTGTCACACGCTTAACGTAAAAAATTAATGTATATGCACGCGACACATATTACTAGTTATTATTAAGAGTAGGTATTTTGTGAGACTGTCTCAAAAATCTTTATCCGTGAAACGGGTCAATCCTATTGATATTCACAATAAAAAATAATATTCTTAGCATAAAAAGTAATAATTTTTCATGGATGACCCAAATAAAAGATCCGTTTCACAAAATACGACCCGTGAGACCGTCTCACACAAGTTTTTGTCTGAGGTATTAGAGTTTTACAATTTGATATTGTGATATTTTATTTTTGGTGTTATTTGATAAGTGATATCAACTCAAATCATAAAAGTCGTGCTTTTCAAAATTGGACAAATCGATAGCAAATAAGTCTGGATTATTCGAGATGAATCAATATATCAAATTTAAATACGAATATTTAATAACTTTTAATGTCTCTCTTTTTTCTTCTTATTTTGCCCCTTGAACTTGGATTTGGTACCCAGGACCCGAAAGTAAAATCGGATATGGGTTCAACAGTAGGAGACATATGGGGCAGAGATGCACGTGGGATTTTGAATTGAGATTCCAATGGGGCTCCGAATCGTGGGACCCGTTACTCATCAAATCAGCGTCCTGTCTGACTTGACCGAATGATGCGGGATTCTCGTCCTTTTGAATCTCTCCAGCTCCACCACTACCTCTTCCACTAGCTGGACCCGGTGTTCACTTGTAGGGGTAAATTAGACATTCTACTACCCTTTACATAATTTTTTTTAATTATAATTTTTTTTAATCTTTTCAATTTTAATTTTTTTTGTTGGAATGTTTATACAATATATATTCACACATCGATACGATAAAATGTTACATTATTTCAAATAAAAATGATTAAAAGTACAAAAATTATAAACTCATTGAACTCAAACCAAATTACTTGAGGAACCAGATCCCAAAATAAGTCAATTTATAAGATTATTTTTTGTAATTTTCCCTTAAAATTAGATGAATACTAAACATTATCCAAATGCATTGATAATGTATTTCTAAAAGGACAAAAACTTGTAAGAGACGGTCTCACGGGTCGTATTTGTGAGACAGATCTTTATTTGGGTCATCCATGAAAAAGTATTACTCTTTATGCTAAGAGTATTATTTTTTATTATGAATATGGGTAGGGTTGACCGGTCTCACAGATTAAGATCCGTGAGACGGTCTCACATGAAACCCACTCTTCTAAAAGATATAAAACCTTACATCTTTTTACATACTTAAACAACTTATAAGATCATATTATATTCCATGATTTTTTCAAATAAATTTATCTAAAGATTCTCGTAATTACTTAATATTTCAAATTTGTATGACAACGACGAAGAGGCCAATTTGAGCATAATTCAAACTAATGGGTTTATCCAAAAAACAAAAACAAAAAAATCTGCATGTAATTTTTTAATTTAATTAATTTTAAAAATGTTAATTTTAGTCTCACGTGTATTAGAGTGATATTTTTAGTCGTGTATCTTTCTTTGAATATAATCAATTTTTGTCATTCTTATATAAATCATGTAATTAAAGAACTGATATTGTGATTAAATTTTTATAATCATGTAGTAAAAAAATCTCTTTTATAATCATGTAGTAAAAAAATCTCTCGTAACATGCACGCGAGTTTTACAATGTAATTATAAAAATTTAACAATGATATAATTAAATTAATTATATGATTAAATGAGAGACAATTTTGATCATCAAAAAATAATTATTAGACTATAATTGATTAAAAGAAAGATATATAACTAAAAATATCACACAACAATATCTACGTAACTAAAACTGATATTTCACTTCTAAAAATATCAAATAAAAATATCATAAATCAATAAACACGTTACTAAATTTTACATTTAAAAATTACAAAAATTTTCAGATACGACGTCACATCAATGGTTAAAATCATTAAATTTTCTATTAATAGTTTATCTATAATATAGGGTGGGCAGGGTTTTCTATATATATATGATTAGGTTTTCCAGTTTGCCCCTTTATGCACATGTGCTTTGGGTTCTGCACACTACTTTTCGTCTTCTTCGAGGTTTCACTGTTCTTTTCACCACACGTTTTCCACTTTCACCTCCCTTCGTCTCAACTCTACTTAAAATTTTCACATTTGTAAAATAAAATTTTATAATTAATTTTTTTAAAGGAAACTTTAAAATCATTTTTTGAAAATCATATTATATACAATATAATTCAATGTAGGGAACATATATATATAATAATCCAATTTCTATAAGTGATATACATCATGACATATATATATTTCNTATTTATAATTTGAGACAGGTTAACATGTGATATTCGACGCCAATATAAAATTTATGTTATATTTGAAAGACATGTGAGGTCATTAGTCGGAAAGGGATGTTCATGATCGAGAACCTGGCCTATATATTTGAAAAACTTAGGAATAAATTAATTTAAGTACTGCAATGTTATCAATAAACAAATAAATAAGTAAATTATATTAGAACACTTGTATAGAAAGAGGTAAATGAATCAAACTGTTTGTAAGTTATTTGAAATTCGATTGATCTCATTTAATGAAATTCGTTAAGATAAACGAACCAAGCTCGAGCTTAACAATATTCGACTCGTTAGCACGTGAACATGATGTTCGTTGGTAAATTTACGAATCATCTCTTAGATGAAAAAATAATAATTTTGATATTTGATTTTGCACATTATTTATGAAATATATACTTGAATAAGCTCGTGAACCTTTAATATATTTGTTAAATAAAACTCGAGCTCGACTTAATTATAAACGAATCAAGCTCATCCCTTCAAGACTTTGTGTGGACTCCGAAGATTACATCCCTGCTTGCACAAGCTGGACAGAAGCACACACAGTAACTGAACAATGTTACTGATCTGAAACTGCTAATATTGCTCCTAACAGTACTGCCACCAGGTTGTGCATCAAATTCAATAAATCTCATCCCCAAAGACTAAAGCTTAGTAAAATATATGCTGCCAAGAATTATTGATACCGGGGATTTGATATGTGGGATAGATGTAGTGTGCATGTTAGTTGATTAACCTTCATCCGGCGGCGGCGGTTGCGGTGGTTGAGGCAGCTGGCGCTTCCGCTTCTTCTCGTAGCTGATTCCTCTGGCCTTCGACTGCAAATCACGAACTTCACGGAGGTAAAGCCTTACAGCTCTTGCTCCAAACGGGTTATTCTCTGGCTTGCCGCCGTTTTCCTCGTAGGCAGCGCGGAGACGGCCGATGAGGGCGTCAAGGCTGCCCCAAGCCTGGCGGAGCGGGCAAGGGCAGGGGGCGGGTGGGTTGGGGTGGCCGTAGAAGGGGCAGATTGGGGTGTGGACCTTTGTTTTCCCGAACTGGTCAAGGTAGCGGAGGAATTCGAGCACGTGGGCTCCGCTGCAACGGGAGAGAGAAAGCGGGGGGCGGTGGTTCTTCAGATACTGCCCGAAAGTGTTCCAGTCGCGGCGTTTCTGGTTCTCGTAGCGGCTGAGAGTGGAGGCGCCGCCGGATGAGGAAGTCCCCGCCGATGAAGAGGTGGTGGCGTAGGTGTTTCCCGTGTTGATGCTGCTACCGCTGATCTTTGAGTCAGCGCTTTCCATCTCAGGAGATCTTGGCGAATCCATCGAAAAGGTTGAAAACAACTACCACTAACGTTTTCCAAGAAAATCAAACCAAATCAATCTCTCCTGAATTTTTGACAGATGAAACCGTGGATCGTGTATCTAGGATTATGGGTTTTGAATCTCGGACAATATTCTTGACCTGATACTGCTTCTTCTCATATCCGGGCAGCTCAATTATGTAACCATCTTCATGTTTTCTAGGGTTTCAGATTTGCAGAAGTGCGATGAAGGAAGACAGGAAAGAAAGATGTTGACGCTATGTATCATGAATTTATATACTCGATCCCGGCTAACAATAAAAATTGATTTGTAGTTTTTCTGTCAAATCAAATTCCTAAGCATCAAATTCAACAACAGGAGCCAGAAACGAAAAGGGTAAGCTCAAAAGTGGAATTTATTGATTGAAATATGATGAAATCGCCATTTTAGCGAGGAACGAATATAGACAAAACAAGGGTTTGAGATGTTGAACAGGGTAGGTAACCATGAGAGAACAGACGGAAGGATTGACGGATCAACAATCAGTGGAGGTGCAAAAATGAAAAATCCCTTTTGAGAAATTGAATTAAATTATTAGGGAATCAGATTGAAAAGTCTGGTGTAATTCATGGGGTTTGTCTCTCCACTTATAGTGGCAAGAGCAAGTTCTGGTTTTCTTAAAGGAAGCTTTAATGGAGAGACAGCTTGAAGCAAAATAAGTTATACGTTCTAGGGCTTCTTTGGTAGTGGAGAGAGAGAGTGACGCATAAAGTTGCTAGGTTAATTAGTTACTCAAATTTTTAACAATTTTCAATGTCACATCTACGCATAAACACTTGTGAAAAATAATTAAATTTTAAAAAAATTACAAATTATTGAATTAAAACCTGAATTGATTGAAAATATATAAAAAATTGGAAACCAAAAAATTTAATTTTTCTCTTTATTTAATATATATTTTTGTATATAGTAAAGTAAGTGTATTTTATTTT